>NC_058083.1:302427702-302707390 GCF_014858855.1 Bufo gargarizans
GATTTTAGAGATATGTAAATGAGCCTTGTAAGGTGCCCAAGGGGCTGTACTAACCTTCTTGGTGCCCAGCCACGCCCCCCTGTAAAGGAGCCCAGCACTGTGCTTTTGATGTGAACTGCGGAGATGGAGCTGCAATTTTGTTCAGATAACTGAAGAATCTCGTTGTCACGAATGTAGTAGGGGAAAACACCAAAAGACAACAAGACGGAAGGGAAAAGACACTAGGCCTCACCGCTAGGGAAGTAAAAGGGTCACCACCTATAAAACCATACACAGAAACCTAGAAAACCCTGGTGGCCCTCGGATGCCCTAGACTTAATGACAGGGCAGAGACAACCCGCTCCTTCCTAGTTGAAAGAAACCAGCGTCTCACTGAGGCCTAGTAAACAACAGATGGGGGGGAGAGATATACAAAACACAACAAGCGGAACACTTAACTTCTATGGATGATGGATGATCAGGACTTCAACTAGAACCACACTCCAGCTCTTCCAACACTAAATGAAGCTATCCAGAGCAAGGAGTGATGGGTGAAGTCAAACTAAAAAGGGGGAGGTAAAGGTCACATGATCCACACCTGAACAGGAGATGTGGACATACAAACAACACACAGACAAAGTGAAACCAAAAGATGCTGTCAGATCACTAATGAGCAGATAATCTTTCAGACCTTCTCAAACCTGTCACCGGTGTGACAGTACCCTCCCTTCTACGGTTGACCTCCGGGCATCCAGGACCAACCTTATCAGGATAAGCTCTGTGGAATACTCTCACCAGACGACTAGCATTAACATCAGTCGCTGGAACCCACATCCTCTCCTCTGGTCCGTACCCTCTCCAATGAACAAGATACAGGAGGGATCTCCGTAGAACTCGGGAGTCCACAATCCTGCTGATCTGAAATTCCAAATTGCCATCCACCATGACAGGAGCGGGAGGCAAGGAGGACAACTCAACAGGTTCAACACATTAACAACGATTTATGAAATACGTTATGGATTTTCAATGCCTGAGGAAGTTCAAGACGGAAAGCTACAGGGTTAACAATGGCAGTGATCTTATATGGACCAATAAATCTTGTTCCCAACTTCCAAGCAGGTACCTTAAGTTAAATATTTCTTGTAGACAGCTACACAGAATCACCCACTCTCAGGTCCGGACCACTCATGCTTCTCCTGTCAGCCGCACGCTTATACCTGTTGCCCATCTTTTCCAGGTTATTTTGGATTTTCCGCCAAATAGAAGACAAAGTAGAGGAGAATCGTTCCTCCTCAGGAATGCCGGAATTATGAGCACCAGAAAATGTACCAAACTGTAGATGGAACCCATATGCCCCCAAAAACGGCGACTTATCAGTGCATTCCTGTCTACGGATATTTATAGCAAACTCAGCTAATGGCAAAAATGAATACCCCTCTTCCTGATTCTCTGAAACAAAACATCTCAAGTAAGTCTTTAGATTCTGATTAGTGCGCTCCGTCTGTCCGTTCGACTGAGGATGAAAAGCCGAAGAGAAGGACAATTGTACACCCAGACGAGTACAGAACGTTCTCCAGAATCTGGAAACAAACTGAGTCCCTCTATCGGACACCACATCAGAGGGAATGCCATGTAGTTTCACGATGTTGTCGACAAACACCTGCACAAGAGTTTTAGCATTGGGTAGACTAGGTAATGCAATAAAGTGTGCCATTTTACTAAAACGATCGACAACCACCAGAATCACGTTCTTTCCTGAAGAATTTGGTAAATCCGTGATAAAATCCATGGACAAATGGGTCCAAGGTCTGGATGGGATGGGCAATGGAAGCAGAGATCCGGAAGGCCAAGTATGCGTCACCTTAGCATGTGCACAGGTACCACAGGCTGAAACATAGTCCTCAATACACTTACGCAACCCCGGCCACCAGAATCTGCAAGAGATGAGATCGATAGTCGATCTGCTCCCAGGGTGCCCAGCAAGCACCGTACAGTGATGTTCCTCGAACACCTTGTGACGTAATTCGGGGGGAACAAACAATTTCCCCTGAGGACAAGAGTCCGGAGCATCCTCCTGTGCCTCCAAGACCCTGGCCTCGAGATCAGGATAAAGAGCGGAAATAACTACCCCTTCAGATAAAATGGAAAGCTACATGACAAAGCATCCGCCTTGACATTCTTAACCCCAGGGCGGTAAGTGACGATGAAGTTAAATCTGGTGAAAAACAATGACCATCTGGGCTGCCTTGGGTTCAGTCGCTTTGCCGACTCCAAGTAAGCCAGATTCTTGTGATCTGTAATTACCGTAATAGGATGAATTGCTCCTTCCAACCAATGCCGCCATTCCTCGAACGCCAACTTAATGGCCAGCAATTCTCTATTCCCCACATCATAATTCCTTTCAGCAGTCGAGAGTTTTTTAGAGAAAAATGCACATGCGCGCCATTTACTGGGTGAAGGACCCTGCGACAATATTGCTCCTACCCCAACCTCTGACACGTCAACCTAAACAATAAATGGCTGAGACACGTTCAGTTGCACCAGAATAGGGGCCGAAGCAAAACATTCTTTCACAGCAGAAAAGGCCTGTAATGCCGCATCAGACCAGATAGAAATATCAGCACCCTTCCTAGTCATGACTGTTAAAGGTTTAACCACTGATGAATAGTTCAAGATAAATTTATGGTAGTAGTTGGTAAACCCCAAAAACCGCATAAGCGCTTTCAGATTTTCAGATCGATCCCAGTCCAACACGGCACAAACCTTCTCGGGATCCATACGAAAACCTGAGGATGAGAGCAGGTAACCCAGAAATTGCACTTCCTGTACAGCAAATACACACTTTTCCATCTTAGCATACAACTTATTCTCTCTTAGAATCTGTAACACCTGTTTCACATGATCCTGATGAGTCTCCATATCAGGAGAATAAATTAGTATGTCATCAATGTATACAACGACAAACCTCCCCACCAGATGATGAAAGATGTCATTGCCAAAGTGTTTAAAAACCGCAGGAGCATTAATTAACCCAAAGGGCATGACCCGGTTTTCAAAATGACCCTCGGGGGTATTAAATGCGGTCTTCCACTCATCCCCCTCCTTGATCCTTACCAGATTATATGCCCCCCTCAGATCCAACTTAGAGAACACCTTGGCACCGACAATCTGACTAAACAAATCCGGAATCAAAGGAAGGGGGTAAGGATCACGGACGGTAATACGATTGAGCTCACGGAAGTCCATACATGGTCTCAGGGTACCATCCTTTTTCTTTACGAAGAAAAATCCAGGGGGACTTGGATGGTCTAATATGTCCCTTTGCCAAACTCTCGGTGATATACTCTCGCAAAGCCTTTCTTTCGGGTTCCGAAAGATTATACAACCGAGATTTGGGCAATTTATAGAGAATGTGTCGGCAGATAAGAACCATTTGGCCCATCTAGTCTGCCCAATATACTAAATACTATGGATAGCCCCTGGCCCTATCTTATATGAAGGATGGCCTTATGCCTATCCCATGCATGCTTAAACTCCTTCACTGTATTTGCAGCTGCCACTTCTGCAGGAAGGCTATTCCATGCATCCACTACTCTCTCAGTAAAGTAATACTTCCTGATATTACTTTTAAACCTTTGCCCCTCTAATTTAAAACTATGTCCTCTTGTAGCAGTTTTTCTTCTTTTAAATATTCTTTCCTCTTTTACCTTGTTGATTCCCCTTATGTATTTAAAAGTTTCTATCATATCCCCTCTGTCTCGTCTTTCTTCCAAGCTATACATGTTAAGTTCCTTTAATCTTTCCTGGTAAGTTATAGAAACATAGAATTTAGCTCCGGGAATAAGATTGACGGGACAGTCAAACCCGGTGCGGATGTTTGCTTAACCATGGTAAGCCCAACACCAACAGAGCAGGCAGACCCTCCAACACATAACAGGAGATAGATTCCTGATGCAAATCACCCACTCTTAAATGAATATCATTCACTACCTGCGACAGGCATTTTTGGGCGAGAGGTGCTGAGTCAATTGCAAAGACAGAAATACTATTCTCTAATGCATTAGTAGTCAACCCGTGAATGCGTACAAACTGTCCATCAATCAAGTTAACTCCTGCCCCACTGTCGATAAATGCTTCGATTGTCACAGTTTTGGACTCTAGCGCCACGTCGGCTGACAGGAGAAAATGGGTACTACCAGTAAAAGACAAAAGTAGGTTTTCTTGCTGTCCACCCACACTACCAATAGTAATTTGGGGATTCAACTTTTTTTTTCCTTTTGTTTACACCTTGATGCTGCAAGTACGGACAAATATTCACAAAATGTCCCTTCTTGCCACAACAAAAGCAGACTCCTTTCACATGACCCAAGCTTTTGCCAGTAGTTCCAGGAGTAGCTCCTCCTAACTGCATAGGCTCATCACAAGGCATAACCACCCTTGTCTCTCCACCATAAGTGTCAAAGGAAGCCGTACCCTTATTGGACAGTACGTTCTGAAGGTGAGGACCCCTAGATCTCTCCCTCAGGCGTCTATCAAGACGTACAGCAAGGGACATAGCTGCTTCCAATGACTCAGGATTTTCATGAAAAGCCAATACGTCCTGCAGTCTCTCAGAGAGACCCTGGCAGAATTGGCTACGGAGAGCAGAATCGTTCCACTCTGTATCCGTAGCCCATCTCCTAAATTCAGAGCAAAAGGTCTCCGCAGAACGTTCTCCCTGCCGCAAACCCCGTAACTTGGTCTCGGCCTGAGAGATCCGAACCAGGTCATCATAGATAAGACCCAAGGCTCTAAAGAATTCATCTACCGACCGGAGGGACGGTCGGCAGAGAAAAAGCCCAAGATTGGGCGTCCTCTTTAAGCAATGAAATAATCATACTCACACGTTGACACTCATCGCCAGAAGAGTATGGACGAAGCCTAAAGTATAATTTACATGACTCTCTGAACCGGATGAAATTGTCACTACCCCCGGAAAACCTGTACAGGAGAGCTACCTTCGGTTCAGGGCAGGCCTGGAACCCACCACCGGAACCAGCAGCCTGTGGGCTCTGAATCTGCAAAACCATCGCACGGAGGTCTGCTACCTCCAAACTCAGATTCTGCAGCTGTTCGACCAGTGCAGTCATAGCATTCATAGCTGCACAGATCAGAGCAAATGGTGGTATTGGCTCTGGATAATGTCACGGATGTAGTAAGGGAGAACACCAAAAGACAACAAAACGGAAGGGAAAAGACACTAGGCCTCACCGCTAGGGAAGGAAAAGGGTCACCACCTATAAAAACCTGATCCTGGCCCTAAGTCCTATCCGTATGGGCACCTCTTGATGGTAGAGATGCCCATACACAGGAACCTAGAAAACCTTGGTGGCCCTCGGATGCCCTAGACTTAATGACAGGGCAGAGACAACCCACTCCTTCCCAGGTGAAGGAACCAGCGTCTCACTGAGGCCTAGTAAACAACAGAGGGGGGGAGGGGGGAATACAAAACACAAGCGGAACACAACTTCTATGGATGATAGATGATCAGGACTTCAACTAGAACCACATGTAGTATCCCACTAGGTAAATGTGGGCACTACACAAGGGTCAATTGGGCCACATGGTTCTCCTACTCCTGAGGGACAGTGGCAGTGTATTTAACAGTCCATTTTAAAGTATTCTTATATGCTTTTATTTGTATTTTTCCCTGTGATATGTGTAGCAGGCCTATTAGGGTGTAGTTCATCATCCAAGACACTAGAGGGAGCTAGGGAACCCCTAGTATATATAGTTAGGCCCAGACAGGGAAGGGGCAGTCTGTGTAATCAGGAGTCTGTGTAGAGACAGAAGATAGAGTGTGTACCTTAGCCATAGTGAAGCTGAGGGCCTCCTCCTGACATGCAGCTAGACAGCCCAGGCTTCTAGTTGCCACCAGGAGGCTAGTGAATGCAGTCCAGCCTGCCTGAGGATATTGAGCCAGAGTTAGCTCAGAAGATTGTCACCAAGAGAAGAGTTTACCTCTTAAGAAACCTGCAGTTCCTACAAAGCAAAGTGCAGAGCAGAGCAGAAGAGTAACCAGCCAACCTGAGGGCTGAAGGGCAGAAGGAATTTACCTAAAGCAAGGGATATATACCTGAGGAAGTTTTCTACCAAGGATAAAGCCAGCATTAGGGCATACGGGCCTTGGGATTGAGACAGGCAGGAGTTCTCAGGAATAGTGCACAGGATTTCGTGCAGCCTGGTCTGTAAGTGTTTTAACCCTCTGAGTATTTTGCAAAGAACATGTTACCTGCCATTGATGTAAAAGCCTGCTTATAATTGCTGCTGCCATGTGGAACTGAATCCAAACTGTACAAAGTTAACTGTTTCCAGTAAAGAAAGTTTGGTTCACCACAACATCGTGTTCCTCACTTACTACTACTATAAATCGGTGTACCACCGTTACAGTCACTGGCGTCACGAATCTTAAAGGGACCTTGCCCCCGGCACATTAAACACCTGCAACATCCAGGGCACCTCATCTACCATCAGGCCTGGTCCCTATACACAGAGAGTGCCCCAGAGGTCTCATGTGCCAGGCTCTCCATCACTGCTGTATGCCTGCCCAGGGTCTCCCATAAACTGAGTAACTAAGAGCAACCCTCATTTGCCTATTAATCGTGACCTCACCATCGCAATACCCTGCAGGGCTGTGTACTGCACACACTCCAGCTCTTCCAACACCAAGATGAAGTCAAACTAAATAGGGAAGGGGGGGGGGGGTAAAGGTCAAACATGATCCACACCTGAACAAAAGGTGTGGACATACAAGCAACACACAGACAAAGCAAAACCAAAAGATGCTGTCAGATCATTAATGAGCAGATAATCTTTCAGACCTTCTCAAACCTGTCACCGGTGTGACACTCGTGTGCCATCAGCATCAAACTCCTGCTCCTGGTACCACCCTGTTTGTTTATGTAGGAAACTACAGTCCTTTTGTCTGACATGACTCTGAGATGTCTGTTTGATATTAATGGGAGAACCTGTAACATTGCAAATTTCACTGCCATAAGTTCTATCATATTTGAGGAGGCCAACTTCAGACTGCCCCTCTACAAACCCTGAATGGATTGGTCCAGAATCTGAGCCCCCCAACCCCAAAGGCTTGCGTCTGTGGTCAAGTACAAAAGCTCCTTCTTTCTCCAGGGCGCCCCCTGGGTCATGTTGTCTCTTATTAACCACCTACCCTAGATCCTCTAGGGTCTGGTCTGATATTACTAAACTCGTATTTAAGGGTGCCTTCCACACTTCCCAAGCTGTCAACAGGTCCCACTGCAGAAGCCTGGAACGGAACTGGGCCCATACCACAGTGGGAATACAAGATGTCAGGCTTTCCAGAATCGACATACCCTTTCTCAAAGATATTCTTGAATTCTGTGTCATGTCCTGTATTTTGCCTCTTACCTTCGAAAAAAAAAAATATTCCGTCTAAAAACATTTCTGCACTTCCGAATTCAGGCGTAGTCCCAAAAATTGCTGGTTCTATGAGGGTTCTGGTCTTGACTTCTGTCTGTTCAGGATCCAACCTATCTTCTCCAGAATCTGAGACACTTCCTGTACTGCTTCCCTGCAGGATTCCTGTGTTTCTCCTACTATCAAAAAGTCATCCAGGAAGGGATAAAAAGAATATCTTTCTCTCTGATATGAGCCCCCTTTCTGAGATCACCTTTGTAAATACTCTCAGTGCCATTGAAAGCCCAAAGGGAAGGGCTTGAAACTGCAGTTGTCTGACTACTCCTTCTGTTTCTACTGCGATCTGGAGAAACTTTTGATAGTCCTGATGAATAGGAACATGAAAATAGGCATCTTTTAAGTCCAGTACCGCCATAAGGCAATTTGGACAGAGAAGATTTATAGCTGAACTTATTGTCTCCATCCTGAATTTTTTTTAAGAGCAAGAAACAGTTTAGCTTTTTTAAATTTAGAATCGTTCTGTAGGAAGTGGCTGTTTTTTTCACCAGAAAGAGAGGAGAAAAAAAACCTTTTCCCTCTTGTCCCCCTGGAATTGGAATCAGAACACTCTTTTTTAACAATTCCAACACTTCCTGTTGTATAGTGCCGATTCTTTCTTCAGTAGTCTTTGTGACCACAAACCTTACCGGAGGAGAGTGAAACTCTAGCTTCAAACTCCCGATTTTCTTGTGGCCATGGAAGAGCTGACCTCAGACCTAACCAAAGACTGAAGGTTCTTATAGAAAGATGGTGATTCTTCTGCTACCGTCTTGTCAATACAGGTCTGACACAGCTTCTTCACATATTCAGAAGATAAAGGGCATCTGCATAGCGCGCACTACTTATTCCTCTTGTTAGTTGATGTTTTTTTAGGCTTTCCCTGCAACTTATACATACATATACAGTACAGACCAAAAGTTTGGACACACCTTCTCATTCAAAGAGTTTTCTATATTTTCATGACTATGAAAATTGTATATTCACACTGAAGGCATCAAAACTATGAATTAACACATGTGGAATTATATACATAACAAAAAAGTGTGAAACTGAAAATATGTCATATTCTAGGTTCTTCAAAGTAGCCACCTTTTGCTTTGATTACTGCTTTGCACACTCTTGGCATTCTCTTGATGAGCTTCAAGAGGTAGTCACCTGAAATGGTCTTCCAACAGTCTTGAAGGAGTTCCCAGAGATGCTTAGCACTTGTTGGCCCTTTTGCCTTCACTCTGCGGTCCAGCTCACCCCAAACCATCTCGATTGGGTTCAGGTCCGGTGACTGTGGAGGCCAGGTCATCTGGTGCAGCACCCCATCACTCTCCTTCATGGTCATTGTCCTGTTGAATAATAAATGATGGTCCAACTAAACGCAAACCGGATGGAATAGCATGCCGCTGCAAGATGCTGTGGTAGCCATGTTGGTTCAGTATGCCTTCAATTTTGAATAAATCCACACCATCACACCTGCTCCTCCATGCTTCACGGTGGGAACCAGGCATGTAGAGTCCATCTGTTCACCTTTTCTGCGTCGCACAAAGACACCGTGGTTGGAACCAAAGATCTTAAATTTGGACTCATCAGACCAAAGCACAGATTTCCACTGGTCTAATGTCCATTCTTTGTGTTCTTTAGCCCAAACAAGTCTCTTCTGCTTGTTGCCTGTCCTTTAGCAGTGGTTTCCTAGCAGATATTCTACCATGAAGACCTGATTCACACAGTGTCCTCTTAACAGTTGTTCTAGAGATTTGTCTGCTGCTAGAACTCTGTGTGGCATTGACCTGGTCTCTAATCTAAACCTGCGATTTCTGAGGCTGGTGACTCGGATGAACTTATCCTCTGCAGCAAAGGTGACTCTTGGTCTTCCGTTCCTGGGGCGGTCCGCATGTGAGCCAGTTTCTTTGTAGCGCTTGATGGTTTTTGTGACTGCACTTGGGGACACTTTCAAAGTTTTCCCAATTTTTCAGACTGACTGACCTTTATTTCTTAAAGTAATGATTGCCACTAGTTTTTCTTTACTTAGCTGCTTTTTTCTTGCCATAATACAAATTCTAACAGTCTATTCAGTAGGACTATCAGCTGTGTATCCACCTGACTTCTCCACAACGCAACTGATGGTCCCAACCCCATTTACAAGGCAAGAAATCCCACTTATTAAACCTGACAGGGCACACCTGTGAAGTGAAAACCATTTCAGGTGACTACCTCTTGAAGCTCATCAAGAGAATGCCAAGAGTGTGCAAAGCAGTAATCAAAGCAAAAGGTGGCTACTTTGAAGAACCTAGAATATGACATATTTTCAGTTGTTTCACACTTTTTTGTTATGTATATAATTCCACATGTGTTAATTCATAGTTCCACATGTGTTAATTGTCAGTTAAATATATAATATAGGAGACACACAGTGATATTTGAGAAGTGAAATGAAGTTTATTGGATTTACAGAAAGCGTGCTATAATTGTTTAAACAAAATTAGGTAGGTGCATAAATTTGGGCACTGTTGTCATTTTATTGATTCCAAAACCTTTAGAACTAATTATTGGAACTTAAATTGGCTTGGTAAGCTCAGTGACCCCTGACCTACATACACAGGTGAATCCAATTATGAGAAAGAGTATTTAAGGGGGTCAATTGTACGTTTCCCTCCTCTTTTAATTTTCTCTGAAGAGTAGCAACATGGGGGTCTCAAAACAACTCTCAAATGACCTGAAGACAAAGATTGTTCACCATCATGGTTTAGGGGAAGGATACAGAACGCTGTCTCAGAGAATTTAGCTGTCTGTTTCCACAGTTAGGAACATATTGAGGAAATGGAAGACCACAGGCTCAGTTCAAGTTAAGGCTCGAAGTGGCAGACCAAGAAAAATCTCAGATAGACAGAAGTGACGAATGGTGAGAATAGTTAGAGTCAACCCACAGACCAGCACCAAAGACCTACAACATCATCTTGCTGCAGATGGAGTCACTGTGCATCATTCAACCATTCAGCACACTTTACACAAGGAGATGCTGTATGCGAGAGTGATGCAGAGGAAGCCTTTTCTCCGCCCACAGCATAAAAAGTGCCGCTTGAGGTGGGCTAAAGCACATTGGGACAAGCCAGCTTAATTTTGGAATAAGGTGCTGTGGACTGATGAAACTAATATTGAGTTATTTGGCCATAACAAGGGGCGTTATGCATGGAGGAAAAAGAACAAAGCATTCCAAGAAAAACACCTGCTACCTACAGTAAAATATGGTGGTTCCATCATGCTGTGGGGCTGTGTGGCCAGTGCAGGGACTGGGAATCTTGTCAAAGTTGAGGGACGCATGGATTCCACTCAGTATCAGCAGATTCTGGAGACCAATGTCCAGGAATCAGTGACAAAGCTGAAGCTGCGTCGGGGCTGGATCTTTCAACAAGACAACGACCCTAAACACTGCTCCAAATGGGCAGGCATTTATGCAGAGTACAACGTTCTGGAATGGCCATCTCAGTCCCCAGACCTGAATATAATGGAAAATCTGTGGTGTGACTTAGAGAGCTGTCCATGCTCGGAAGCCATCAAACCTGAATGAACTGAAGATGTTTTGTAAAGAGGAATGGTCCAAAATACCTTCAACCAGAATCCAGACTCTCATTGGAACCTACAGGAAGCGTTTAGAGGCTGTCATTTCTTCAAAAGGAGGAATGTACTAAATATTGATTTCATTTATTTTTTGTGGTGCCCAAATTTATGCACCTGCCTAATTTTTTTTAAACAATTATAGCACACTTTCTGTAAATCCAATAAACTTCATTTCACTTCTCAAATATCACTGTGTGTGTCTCCTATATGGTATATTTAGCTAACATTTTTTTATTGTAAAAACCAACTATTTATACAGGAAAATCATGACGATTAACAAGGTTGCCCAAACTTTCGCATCCCACTGTAATATATATATATATATATATATACACACACACACATACACACACCTAAAGAATTATTAGGAACACCATACTAATACGGTGTTGGACCCCCTTTTGCCTTCAGAACTGCCTTAATGCTATGTGGCATTGATTCAACAAGGTGCTGATAGGATTCTTTAGAAATGTTGGCCCATATTGATAGGATAGCATCTTGCAGTTGATAGAGATTTGAGGGATGCACATCCAGGGCACGAAGCTCCCGTTCCACCACATCCCAAAGATGCTCTATTAGGTTGAGATCTGGTGACTGTGGGGGCCATTTTAGTACAGTGAACTCATTGTCATGTTCAAGAAACCAATTTGAAATGATTTGAGCTTTGTGACATGGTGCATTATCCTGCTGGAAGTAGCCATCAGAGGATGGGTACATGGTGTTCATGAAGGGATGGACATGGTCAGAAACAATGCTCAGGTAGCCCGTGGCATTTAAATGATGGCCAATTGGCACTAAGGGGCCTAAAGTGTGCCCAGAAAACATCCCCCACACCATTACACCACCACCACCAGCCTGCACAGTGGTAACAAGGCATGATGGATACATGTTCTCATTCTGTTTACGCCAAATTCGGACTCTACCGTTTGAATGTCTCAATAGAAATCGAGACTCAGACTAGGCAACATTTTTCCAGTCTTTAAAGGAAACCTGTCACCATGATTTAGCGCATAGAGCTGGGGACATGGGCTGCTAGATGGCCACTAGCACATCTGCAGTACCCAGGTCCCATAGCTCTCTGCGCTTTTATGGTGTTAAAATACCGTTTTTAGTGATATGCAAATTACCTCCTATGTGTCCTGTAGCCGGAGATGAGTCCAGCGGAAGGGAGCCCAGCACCGCCCCGCGTCCGCCGAATCTCCTCCTTGCCTGCTGACGTCATAGAGCTGCAGTGCCGAAATCTCGCGATGCGCGAGCTAAGGCATGCGTAGTTCGTTCCCTGTGCTGATTCCAGTACAGGGAATGAACATGATGCCGAGACTGCGCATGCGCTAGCTCGCGCATCGCGAGATTTCGGCACTGCAGCTCTATGACGTCAGCAGGCAAGGAGGAGATTCGGCGGACGCGGGGCGGTGCTGGGCTCCCTTCCGCTGGACTCATCTCCGGCTACAGGACACATAGGAGGTAATTTGCATATCACTAAAAACGGTATTTTAACACCATAAAAGCGCAGAGAGCTATGGGACCTGGGTACTGCAGATGTGCTAGTGGCCATCTAGCAGCCCATGTCCCCAGCTCTATGCGCTAAATCATGGTGACAGGTTCCCTTTAACAGTCCATTTTTGGTGAGCTCATGCAAATTGTAGCCTCTTTTTCCTTTTTATAGTGGAGATGAGTGGTACCCGGTGGAGTCTTCTGCTGTTGTAGCCCATCCGCCTCAAGGTTGTGTGTGTTGTGGCTTCACAAATGCTTTGCTGCATACCTCGGTTGTAACGAGCAGTTATTTCAGTCAACGTTGCTCTTCTATCAGCTTGAATCAGTCGGCCCATTCTCCTCTAACCTCTAGCATCAACAAGGCATTTTCACCCACAGGACTGCCGCATATTGGATGTTTTTGCCTATTCACACCATTCTTTGTAAACCCTAGAAATGGTTGTGTGTGAAAATCCCAGTAACTGAGCAGATTGTGAAATACTCAGACCGGCCCATCTGGCACCAACAACTATGCGACGCTCAAAATTGCTTAAATCACCTTTCTTTCCCATTCTGACATTCAGTTTGGAGTTCAGGAGATTGTCTTGACCAGGACCACAACCCTACATGCATTGAAGCAACTGCCATGTGATTGGTTGACTAGATAATCGCATTAATGAGAATTAGAACAGGTGTTCCTGATAATTCTTTAGGTGAGTGTGTATATATACCATTAGCATAGGCTTTATGAAAGAAAAAATGGCTAAGGCTGCTCACCCCCCTTTTTCAGGTACCAGAGCTGGAGTGGAGGGAGGATCATCAGGTATATCCTTCTTGCCTTCCTCCATTGTGGCTTGCCAGAGGGTCTTAACGCTCCTAATCCGGGTTGTATGGCGGTGTTTTAATTCCCATTCAACCTGCCAGCATCCACATTCGGGTTACGCGCTCCCTTTATGCGCCTCCCATGACGTCATCACGCCATGCCTCCACATCCGGCGCCTGTGTTCCATGACGTCCTTGCTTCCTGATACGCCTCTCAGGCTTCCGGAAGCACCCGCTCCTCCCCCGGGCGCCTCTTCAGTTTGCCTAAGGTGTGCAACAACGTCACCAAGCAAACTTGCCCCAAGCACTTCAGAGCCCTCCAGCCAGCTACTGCGCCTCTGCCAGTCCACCAGCGCATAATACATGACGCCAAGCTAGAATACCGGGACCGCAGGTAAAAGAGGGGGCACCCAAGGAAGAAACCACACGTGACTTCAGGCTTCCCTCCAGAGACAGGAAACCATACTGAAGTGGGAGGAGAGCCTCCGCCTTTTTGTACTTCAGGTTACCTGTCTGTGGAGGCAGAGCCTCTCTCGTGGTGCTGTCCATCCTTAGGTCTTTTCAAAGTTGGGAGGTATGTCCAACTGTTTATGCATCCTGAGAAGGCGGATGCATTTAGAGTGGGTACTGCTGAAAAATACCAGCAATTAAAGGGGTTATCCAGAGTAGCCTAGACCTTCCCAACACAGTGATATCACGTAACACAGGGGGAGCTACAGCCAATCACAGGGCTCGTGTGCCCCCATCGACAGATGTTGTCCTTTGCGCACACGGGAGCGGAATTGCTGGTCCAGAAGTCCGACAGACCGTATCTAGCGGCGTGGATCAGGTAAGTATCACCAGTATCCTGAGTCGGGTAGGTCTGGGCCACTCTGTTAGTTAGATAACCCCTTTAACATTGCTGGTAAGAAACTTTCACTGGCACCGGCCTCTGGTTGCAAGTAGGGGCTGGCCCGGTGGTTTAGTATGACAGCCCTGTCTTGGTATGTCGTTTAAAAAATGTTAATGGCTGAGTTCACACTTCAGTGTTTTGGTCGGTGATTTCCATCAGTGACTGTGAGTAGTGATTGCAAGTTCGGTGTACAGGTTTGGATTATCTAAGAATATGCCCAGTTATGTGTCCCCTCACAGAATTATGCCCAACTGTGCCCCCATTAATATGCCTCCTCACAGAAAGTAAAAAACAAAACAAAAAAACTCCACATACTCCCCTTGTTCCAAACAGCAGTAGGACATCGGCTGCTCTGGTCTGTGGAGGAGCCTAGGCTGACTCCCGGCTGAAAGCGGGGACAGCTGCCACAGAGCGGGACATACCTCCCCCACACGGGACTGTCCCAACGGATTCAGGATGGTAGGCTTCTGTGGTGCATGCCGTCACAGAATTCCGTTAAGGACTGCGGTAGTGGAATCCATAACGGGATTCTTAGATAACCCGAACGCCGAACTTAATAACACAAGTTCACTCATCCCAAAACCAGTAGTGAAGCCTCCAAAGATAAGGTAAATATATGTGCCTATCCTGTGTTTTGACCCACTCCTGTTTTGGGCTCACAATAACTGATGGAAATAACTGGTGTGAACTAGGCGTAAAAAAACAATGCAAGAAACATGCGAATTTTTAAAACATTTTTACAATCGCTCACTATATAGATGCAACACAATATTTTTTTCCGTATGAATATGGATCTAGTTGGGAATTAAATCGCCCATAAACGGTCTCTCCTGCTCGGCTATGAGAAACATGGCCTAGCGAACGTGTCTTGTAGAAATGTGCTTTGTGCTCCGCTGCTAATAAAGCATTTTGAATACAAAAAAAAAGGCGGAGAAAGCCAGCGAGCGTTCAACGGCACGCAAAGAAAAAGCAGTCACGTGAGGGGCGGTGCGTGATGTGAATAGGAGGTCACGTGAGGGGGAGGGGCGCGGCGTGTTGTTAGTGTATAGGAGGCTTGTAAATGATTGGGGATAGCAGGCAGAGGGTTCCAGGCTCCACAGCGGCGGCGGCGGAGGAGGAGGGATCAGAGGAATTGGCGCACTGCAACCATGAAGGCCAGCTCCAGTGTTCCGAAATTCCTCACTAAAATCTGGGCTCTGGTGGAGGACCACAGGAACGCCGAGTACATCTGCTGGAGCCAAGTAAGGACGGGGCTTCCTATTGTACCGTGTTTACATCAGCCTCCATGATGGGGCCTTATGGGCTGTAGCGCCGGCCCGGGGCAGTGATCAGTGGGCGGGAGCATGAGGCCGTGCCATTCATCACACATCAGCCCAGGTGGGGGTATAAGCCTGCCTCTGGTGCTGACGGCTCCAAGCCTGCACAGAGGTGACCTGCCCATGTATTGGCTGCTGCTGTGTAAACAAAGACAGGGCTTTCCAGGATTCACTAACTGGCACCCAGGACCCCTGCCAATCGGCTGCTTGAGAAGGCTTCGAGCACCGCTGCTTCTTTCACACTTGCGCTATTGAGATCCGTCATAGCGGGGAAAATGCTTCCGTTTTGCCCCATTCATTGTCAATTGGCGCAAAACGGAATGCACCAGAAAGCGTTCCTTTTGGTTGCGTCCCCGTCGCGGACAGAATAACGCTGCAAGCAATATTTTTCTGTCCACAATGTGGTGCAGAGCAAGATGGATCCGTCCTGGCACAGTGTAAGTCAATGGGGACGGGTCCGTTGTCTCTGACACAATGGAAATCGGATCCATCCCCCACTGACTCACTAAAAACAATGGTTTTTAGAGACAGATCCGTCATGGCTATTTTACGGATAATACAACTGGATCCGTTTAGAACAGATGCAGGCGGTTGTATTATCATGACGGAAGCGGGTGCTGCTGCCTTCTCCAGCAGCTGATTAACGGGTGTATTAAACATTTTTAACACGGTTTGTTCTAAAGGGTTAAAAGAGCTGTCCAGACTCTTACTATTGATGGCCTATCCTCAGGATAGGTCATCAATATCAGATCGGTGGGGATCTAATACTCGGCACCACCGACAATCAGCTGTATGAGGAGACTGACTGCACGTGCAGTGCACACGCTCTTCCTGCTCTGCTGCTGCTGTCCCATAGACATACAGCAGCATAGCAGGGAGACGGCAGGTGCACACTGCGTGCGCTGGCTCTTCATGCAGCTGATTGTCGGTGGGGGTCCCGGGTGTCGGACTCTCGCCGATCTGATATTGTTGACCTATTCTGAGGATCGGTAATCAATGTGGAAAAGCCCCAACAACCTCTTTAAAGGGGTTTATCCAGGAATTGATAGTGACCTATCAAGATGGGTCATCCCTGTTGTTTCAGTGAGCTCACCGGAGCTCCCGGCAGCTTGCCAAGCACAGCGCTGTATATTGTAACTAGGCCACGTGGCTGATGCACCGGACTCTTCTAACAGCTGGTCGGAGGGGGTGCCGGGTGTCAGACACCCACCAATCTGATATTAATGATGCCTCAAATTAAATTCCTGGATAACTTTTTTTATCTTCAGAGTATCTTGCTTTCAGTTTCACACGGAACCCATCAGGTTGCTGCTCTGACGGCTCGATGTATAGCCCTTAACTGAACTCTTGACAGCTCATAAACACTCATTTAAGGCATATTCCTATCTGTTTTGATAAGAATTGAGTGTTTGTGAGCTGTGAGGAATTCCGAGATAAGGGCTATACATCGAGCCTTCAGAGCAGCAACCTGATGGGTTAGGTGTGAAACTGAAAGTAAGATACTCTGTAGACAGACTAAAACGGGGTTGTTCAGAGCTGAGCCCGGACGTGTCCCCTTTTTCACCCACGCAGCCCCTCTGATATGAGCATCGATGCAGTGTTGCCGGTGGGTATGGGTACTGATTTGTGACAGGAGACTCCCAGTCTACATATTAGATGGTCAGCGGGCTCAGCTGATGTCCAATGTGTGTTACCAGCTTTAGCCAACAGCAGTGTGTCATGCTAGTTGTCAGAGGGAAGACAGCAGTGTAGTGGTTGTCACTAGTGGCCAGAATATGGCATGTATAGAAGATACCAGCCAAGAGTGCTATCCCATGGTGAGATAAACGGAGCTGGGGTCTTTTATAGCAGCTGTGTAGGCCCTGGCACTGCTACAATGCCCCCCACCCTTCTGGAGGCCTCAAGCATAAGGCTGGTGGGCCCCCACACCGTTAGCTGCAGCCTCTAGATGCAGAAAGTGTAAGACTCCATAATCCTTCTCCTCATAAACTCTTCATCTGCTCCCAGAAAGTCGTCAGTCACTTAGGCACACATTGCGGATTACGTGCGTATTTTTTCATGCAGTTTCTTGTGCGGAAAAGCCAGTAAAGTGTATGAGATGAGATAAATTTCTCTTCTATCCATGTGGTTTTAGGAATTTACCCTTTGCAATGCAAAGGTGAGATCTGCGGCAAATCCGCACCAAAACCCGCAACTAACACATACAGCTTTTGGTGCGGAAACGCATGGAAACCGGTGTCTATTTTCTGCTTGTACACCTGCCCATAGCCTAAGACTAGTTGCACACTAGCGTCAGAGATCCGGCAGGCTTGTTCCTCTGCGCACTCCGGCATTTTCGGAGGTTTGTAATGCTCTGTCTGGCCCCATTCACTATAATAGGGACCGGTGGAGATATGCCGCATTACGGAAAATATGCTGAGAATTGGCTGGAAGAAAAGTCATGTGTGCAGCGGTCTTCTGGCTGACTTTCACACAAGCGCTATTCTTTTCCAGTATTGAAATACGGTAAAGGGTCTCAGCGTTATTTTTTCCGGACAAAATCCCAGAACAATACCTCACTTGCCGCCGGATCCAGCGTTCATTTCCATATAGATGTATTAATGCCGGACTTGGTACCAAGTGTTCCGAAAATTGATGAGACTGATCCGGAAAAAAAATAGCTATCCGTTTGTATACGGCTTGCTGGATCCGTTGCCTGAACTGCCTGGCGAATTCTAACAAAGCTAGTGTGAAAGTACCCCAAGACATCTGAAGGCCAGCACACTGCAATAGCCCCGGGTTCATGGTCTCCTGTCGATGTGTGTGGTGACTTCTAACAGACTAATTGCAGATGAATAGCTGAAATGTAATAGTGTTCTGTCCTAGTGGTCATCTACCATATAGGTAAGTTAAAGGGATTGTTCTCCTGGTAGGACAGTCGTGACCTGTGCTGGTGTCCAGTTTAAGGAATGTTTTAAATTTGGCACATTATTTCCCTTGGTGACCTATGCATGTCTTCCCTTATGCTGGAAAAATAATCCAGAGGTCCACGTAACACCCCATTTGTGTTTGGTTTCAGGATGGAAACAGCTTCATCGTGCTGGATGAAGAAAGATTTGCTAAAGAAATCCTGCCCAGACACTTCAAACATAACAACATGGCGAGCTTTGTGAGGCAGCTGAACTGGTGTAAGTTACATGACCTTGTGGCATGGCCCCCTTTGTGATATTTGGAATCTGGTACAAATGTCGCCTTCAATTTATGGGGATCCTTTCCCCTCGTTTATGCTGCCTTCACTAAGGTGCTGCTGGTTACCCAATGAACCAGCGAGGCCCCGTCATCTAAATCATCCTTTGTGGCACTCGGCACTCTGCTGGGGACGAGCGATGACATTAGCGCTCACTCCTCCGCATACTGTGGAGGAGATCGATGCAAATAGCAGTGTCCTTCACTGACGAGTGGACGATAGCTGGGAAGAAACGCTTCCATCCCAACAATTGTTTCCTCCTTTGGGCCATGTACAGGGGCTTTCGTCATCTCCTTAAAAGAGAACTGTTAGGCTACTTTCACACTTGCGGCAGTGTGATCCGGCGGGCAGTTCCGTCGTCGGAACTGGCCGCCGGATCCGCCGATCTGCTGCTGCCGCCTGAAAGCATTTGTGAGACGGATCCGGATGCGGATCCGTCTCACAAATGCATTGCAAGGACGGATCCGTCTCTCCGCTTGTCATGCGGACCGACGGATCCGTCTTGTACATTTTTCTAATTTTTACCGCTATGCGCATGCCGGAACGACTGATCCGGCATTCCGGTATTCTGAATGCCGGATCCGGCGCTAATACATTTCTATGGGGAAAAATGCCGGATCCGGCGTTCAGGCATGTCTTCAGTTTTTTTGGCCGGAGAGAAAACCGTAGCATGCTGCGGTTTTCTCTTTTGCCTGATCAGTCAAAACGACTGAACTGAAGACATCCTTATGCAAACTGAACGGATTACTCTCCATTCAGAATGCATGGGGATATGCCTGATCAGTTCTTTTCCGGTATAGAGCACCTGTGACGGAACTCTATGCCGGAAAAGAAAAACGCTAGTGTGAAAGTACCCTTAATAATCAGTGCCTGGCAGAGCATACTCTTCCCGGGGGGCACTGCCAGCATTAAAGGGGTTCTCCGGCCTTTTAATATTAATGACCTATCCCAGTGATGGCGAACCTATGGCACGGGTGCCAGAGGCGGCACTCGGAGCCCTCTCTGTGGGCACCCGCGCCTTGGAAAAAGTCTATGGTGTACTAATATGCTTTATTTTTCCTACCATTCATCAGCACAGGCGGCACACTGAATGTAGGCTATTAAGCTAGTATAGCTTAATGATAAAGTACATGGAAGATATACTATATTGGTATTCAGGTTAAATTGCCGTGTTGGCACTTTTGCGATAAATAAGTGGGTATTTGTTTGCAGTTTGGGCACTCGGTCTCTAAAAGGTTCACCGTCACTGACCTATCCTAATATCAGATCGGCGATATGAAGGGAAGGTGCGTGTGTGGCGTCTTCCTGCTCGCTATAGACGTGGCAGCAGGAGGAGGGCACCTTACCTTCATACAGCTGATTGGCGGGGGTGCCGCGTGTGTGAAATGGGTATTTTACAAATGGCAGCTTGTTTCTGTGTTGAAAAGCCGCAGATTAGCTCCATTTAATCTCTGATCCACGTAGAAACCAGGATCAATGTGCTTTTGCACATCCTAAGGCCGTGTGCGGGCCGTGGAACCGCGGCCTGGATCCCTCCTGAGAGCAGGAGCGCACGGCGTCACTGGTTGCTATGACGCCGTGCGCTCCCTGCTGCCGGCACAGTACAGTAATACACTGGTATAGATCATACCAGTGTATTACTGTACTGTGCCGGCAGCAGGGAGCGCACAGCGTCATAGCAACCAGTGACGCCGTGCGCTCCTGCTCTCAGGAGGGATCCAGGCCGCGGTTCCACGGCCCGCACACGGCCGTCAAACACGGCCGTGTGCATGGGGCCTAATTGTGTGAATGGGATCTAGCAGCCACTTTTTACAGTACACCTCTGATTCCCTCCCTTAATAATTGGGACTATGTCTGAGGGTTGTCTAAGGGTCAGAAGTCATTAGGGTTTAGTTAACGGTTCTGTGGCTCTTTATTTCAGATGGCTTTCATAAAGTAATGCAGGATGACACTGGTGCGGCCAGGCATGATAAATACTGTTCAGGCAGATACCAGCATCACTTTTTCAAGCGTGGCCATGAA
This sequence comes from Bufo gargarizans, assembly GCF_014858855.1. Classification (NCBI taxonomy): domain Eukaryota; kingdom Metazoa; phylum Chordata; class Amphibia; order Anura; family Bufonidae; genus Bufo; species Bufo gargarizans. The sequence goes on from NC_058083.1 coordinate 302,448,515, forward strand.
GAGCTACTGACAAAGATAAAACGGAAGGTAACGGCAAGTACGGGAGATAAGCGGGTGTTCCGGAAAGCTAAGGTGTGTTTGCTTGTTTGTTCTTTACAGATTTCAGGTATAGTATTTAGCCTGTGCAGGTAACAGGAAATATGCTTCCCGGTATAACGACACTTAAGGGATAGTCCCATCTCGGACATTGATGGCGTATTGATAAGGTAGTAGTGCCAGGCATAGCAAGTATTTCTGCTTGGTGCTACTGATCTGACATTGATGGCATATCGCTTATGTCTGAGGTGGGAATACCCCTTTAAAGGCATTCTCCCATCTTGCTATTGCTTGATTCCGTCCCCTGCTGCGAGGAGAGATAGCGGTATATGTGAGCGCTTCCCTTTCCTTGTTTCAGCGATCGGTGGGGGTCTCGGTACTTGGACCCCCACCAATCGAAAAAAATTGTATGACAAGTCAGTGATCCTTTAATGTTATTTATACCACACAGTGGAGGTTTGGATATGTCACAAACTTGCCATTACTAGCCTAGAAACCCCCTTTAAGAAGTCCGAAGGGCATTCCAGTTACACTGGGAAAATGGATCTGAATGGTCCATCTAGAGCTCCTGTAGCTGCCCCTAGGCCGGCTTGTGACACGCAGAGAACACTGCAGCCTCTAACGTTCTTTCCCTTACTAAGGTTCCGCTCACACTAGCGTCATGAGTTGTAGTTTAGATGAAATCCATGGGGCTTTGATGTCAAATATGCCAATGGAGATCTGTTTACTGATATGATATCCTACATTGTTAGATATAGATATATATATTAATTATAATCTCGATTTTCTTAGTGTTTATATATTGATGACCTATCCTCAGAATAGGTCATACATTTGTGATGGAGGGGATCCCACTCCCAGTTTGAAGAGACTGCGGCACTTTGATTACTGTGGCCTCCTCTCTTTGTACGTTGTTTAGCAGCTGTGCTTGGTATTGTATCACTTGACTGGACGTGACGCCACAGCTGTTCACCCGAGTGCCACAGCTCCTTCAGACAATGGAGTTGGACATCAGACCACATACTGATGTCCTGTCCTGAGGATAGCCCCTCAATATTTTAGTCCCCAATTACGATTTGAAATCCTCTAATGTAATGTATCTCTCATTTCGTGTAATTCGTGATTCTTTAATTTTAGCTTGATATGTATATCTATTATGTGCTTTTTGGTGTGGGTGTCATTAAACAATTAAGGCTACTTTCACACTTGCGTTCAGGGTTCCGCTTGTGAGTTCCGTTTGAAGGCCCTCACAAGCGGCCCCGAACGGATCCGTACAGCCCCAATCCATTCTGAGTGGATGTGGATCCGCTCAGAATGCATCAGTTTGGCCTCCGTTCTGCTCAGCAGGCGGACACCCGAACGCAGCTTGCAACGTTTTCGTGTCCGCCTGGCCGTGCAGAGCCAAACAGATCCGTCCAGACTTACAATGCAAGTCAATGGGGACGGATCCGTTTGACGTTGACACAATATGGTGCAATTGCAAACGGATCCATCCTCCATTGACTTTCAATGTAAAGTCAGGAGTCCCTATTAATATACCATGGGAACGCCTCTGTTATACCATCAGATTTGAATTAGATTGTGAAAACTCAGATCCGACAGTATATTCTAACACAGAGGCGTTCCCATAGTGATGGGAACGCCAATCATTGGTGGCAGCGGAGAGTTCCAAATTTTAGAAGCATTATACTTACCTGCGCTGTCTGTGACCGGCCGGTCGCTCCTCCTACTGGTAAGTGACAGGTCTGTGCTATAAGCAATGCGCCGCACAGACTTTTCACTTACCAGTAGGAGGAGCGACCGGCCGGTCACAGACAGCGCAGGTAAGTATAATTCTTGTAAAATTGCTAAGTAACCATGGCAGCACTGGCCACTATTAATACTGGGGGGGGGGGGGCACCAATTAATTAATTGGTGGCCGCACTGGCCACCAATTAATTTAAAACTGGGGAGGGAGGGGGGGGGGTCGCACTTGAGGGGTTAATTGTGTGGATCACAGCCCCCTGTAAGAGATCAGGTGCTGCCAGGCAGCAGGGGGCAGTTATGTACACAGTTCTTAGTATATTCTAACTTGAAGTGTTCCCATCACCATGGGAACGCCTCTGTGTTAGAATATACTGTCGGATCTGAGTTTTCATGATGTAAAAACCTCAGCTCTGAAAAAGCTGTCTAATGCAGACGGATCCGTTCTGAAGCATTATAGGTGCGGATCCGTCTGTTCAGATACCAGATGGATCTGCACCGAACACAAGTGTGAAAGTAGCTTTAAAGAGTACCTATCATTCTAAAAAGAAATGAAGATTAATGTTGAACTGCTTGTATTGGATGGTGACCTCAATGCCACTTACTGGTGGTTACCTATGTTTCTTTGAAGTAGCCCAAACATCTTGATGCCAATGATTACCAATCACTGCCTCCACAAGTTAAAAAATACCCAATGACCACTCTAAGCAGTTGGATATGTATATTGTAACTAATGCAGCCAGAAATGGTGTATCTGACATATATTTTAGGTCGACCCCCCGATCCGTAATTCTGTTTTTTGTAAATGCACGTGTTCTCTCTCTGTTCCTGGGGTGGGTGGGCTTTTTCTGGCAGACTGTAAGAACTGTTCTGCAGTGACGTCCCCTCCTTCATGTCTAGTATTTACTGTTTTACGCTAGAGTTTCTTTTTTCTAACTGATACCCTTCTGAACATTTACAGACAGCCTACAGGGAAAGGAGCACTAGGCTACTGGAAGCTGTGTGACATGCACTTTTGTGAAAATAGATCTGTTAGAAGCAAAAGAAAAAAAAGACGATGGGGACCTGTCACAACAAATGCAGTGCAATCTGCCGGCAGCATGTTATAGAGCAGGAGGAGCTGAGCAGATTGATACATAGTTTTATGGGGGAAAATTCTGTAAAATTTGTAATTTCTGCACTTTCTGACTTCAGTTGTACATGGGGGAGGTGTGAGTGATTTGATAGCATGCTTTGTGTGTGTATATAATATTAGATATCTGTAGACAAGGGAGGTGTTATCACTGATGGATAGCATTCTCTGTGTACGTGTGAATACAGAAATAGCTGTACACTGGGAGGTGTTATCAATGGTAGCATTTTCTGTGTAAAGGGCCCTTTACGCCAGATTATTCACCAGATAATCGCTAGCAAGCATTCATAGGAACACTGGTTAGCGATTATCTGTTGGTGAAAAGGTGCCGCCGATTACCCGATGAACAAGCAAAATTCTCATACGTCGGCTAATTGGATCGTTTTTGCTGGCAGCCGATCGTGTCTGTATAGGAATGAGCTATAGCATTAGCAATTACTTTTTGCCGTACTATGGAGGGGAGCGCTGCATTTAAATGCAGTGTTCTCCTTTACTGATGAACAGGCGATTGCCCGGAAAGGAACTCTTCCTTCTCGACAACTGCCTGCTATATTGTGAAGGGGATAAGTATGTATACAAGGAATGCAATCAATCACTGATAACAAAACTCTATCAGTCTCCTGCTCTAGAACATGCTGCCTGCAGATTGCACTGAATTTCCTGGTGTCAGGTCCTCTTTAATCATGCAATTCAAAAGCACACATTTTCAGGGCATTTGAAATCTGATTTACCCAGTGACAAAAAATGAAAATCTACATCCACCATGTAGATTGTCTAGTAACCATATGTAAAGTAATGGTGACGATTCCTTGGAATCAAAAGAAAAATCGCCACCTGTAATTCCAGCCATAGAAAGCATCTAGCACCTCTATTGTGATATTGCACAGTAGCTGTCCTTCATGCCTTAAAGGGCTTCTGTCACCCCCATTAAACCGTTTTTTTTTTTTTTTTCTTTACTAATAATCCCTACACTGCGATCTCATCATACATAAGCTAATTAATGATTTTGGTTCAGTAGAATTTCTTAAAAATCGATTTTTATAATATGTAAATTACCTTGCTACCAGCAAGTAGGGCGGCTACTTGCTGGTAGCAGCCGAATCCTCCGATGGTAATGACGCCCCCTTTGCTTGTTGATTGACAGGGCCAGGGAACGGGATAGTTCTCTGCTGGCCCTGCCTGTTTTGATTCAATATCTTGCGCCTGCGCCGCTGCCGTACCTCTCTTCAATCTGCGCAGGCGCACTGAGAGGTGGCCACTCACTTGGCCGCTCCATCCTCAATGCGCCTGCGCCGATGACGTCACATCTACACCCGGCGCAGGCGCATTGAGGAGCGAGCGGCCGAGTGAGTGGCCGCCTCTCAGTGCGCCTGCGCAGATTGAAGAGAGGTACGGCAGCGGCGCAGGCGCAAGATATTGAATCAAAACAGGCAGGGCCAGCAGAGAACTATCCCGTTCCCTGGCCCTGTCAATCAACAAGCAAAGGGGGCGTCATTACCATCGGAGGATTCGGCTGCTACCAGCAAGTAGCCGCCCTACTTGCTGGTAGCAAGGTAATTTACATATTATAAAAATCGATTTTTAAGAAATTCTACTGAACCAAAATCATTAATTAGCTTATGTATGATGAGATCGCAGTGTAGGGATTATTAGTAAAGAAAAAAAAAAAACGGTTTAAAGGGGTTGTCTAAGATTTTACTATTGATGGCCTATCTTCGGCCGTGTACTTTCAGAGATATTGCAATACAGCTGATCTTTGGGGTGTGGGGTGTCTGAACCCTGCCGATCAGATCCTGAGAATAGGCAATCCATAGTAAAATCCTGCACAACAGCTTTAAAGGGGTATTCCGGTTGGTTAAAGTTCCCCCTGTCCACAGAATCACGAGAACGGGGGACCTGTACCTCCTGCAGCTGCACTGAATTGACCGGAAGGGCCGATCGCACGGATGCTCCATTCATTTCTGTGCAAGTTCTGATCATTTTAGAGGATGCTGCAGGGGTTATGGGGCCGCTGTCTTTGTGATTGCTGGGGTTCCCAGTGGTAGGGCCCCCGTCGATACCAGTTAAAACTGATCAGCTGCCACTATATGAAGACAGTTACCCTTTCGTTTTCATGCACACATACCTTTTTGCTATCTCGGGTAAGGATATTGTATCAAGGTTTTCAAAGAATTTTTTTCTTTTAAAGGGGTACCGAGGCTTGGTAAAACTTTTGATAGGTCATAGAGACATACCAAAGGTTTTTATATGTGGGGGTCTAAGCGTTGAGACCCTCACTGCTCCCAAAAGATTTACCAAAGCTCGGGGACCTTTAGATTCATGTAAGTAATATATACCCCATTGAGATTCTTGTCCCACTCATTGCTGTTGAAAGGCCATAAGAGAATGTGACATGTCCTCACCAAGACTCTGTCATTCATGATGTACAATCATTTTCTGCCAGGTGTCTGTTCCACGTATTGAGAGTGTTGAGGAAGGTAAAACTGGGCCAGATGACATGCAGAAAATATTAACCTTTCTTCATCAGCTACAAGCAAGACAAGATATCCTTGATACAGCTGTTGAATCTCTAAAGAGGTACTCTAGAGCTAGACTTCTTGGATAGGACTGTGAAAAGAGAAAACATGGCACCCTAATGCATCACGATTGTAGTGTCGGGCATTACTTATACGCTTGTGTTGCCAGAATGTCTGTTTGAGTGGGAGCTTTGGGTTAATAGCGCTGGACAGCCACAGCAAATACTATAGGCACCATTTAGCATTGCCTTTGTGCTGGGAAGAAAAGCCATCAAAATTCTAGCTCAGGTGATCACATCTTTCATGCCATTCTATGTAAAAGTAATGTGCTGCCCACAAAGAATGAACCCGTATGGAGATGGAACAGTTGGACAATGAGCGGGAACTTTGCCCTGTGCAAAAGGGCCGTCGGCATTAGACGTTCAGATTATTTGGTCACTTATATAGCTTAATTTGAGGTGGCCATGCACTTGAGAACTGTCGGCTATGACTTCTCATACATAATGCTTGCTTGGCTCGTCAAACATGGTGTATCTGTATATGTAGTGAATGAGGAGAGGGACAACAGATGAAATCCAACATGCCCGATCCTTATCTAATATCAGCCCTAGGCAGGCCCCTAGATAGTCTGCTGTACCTACTGACATGGGGGGCAGCTTTCAATTGATAATGGTCTGGGTTTGTGAGTTTGACTATCCGAGCCCTGTTGTGTGGATGAGTAGTCATTCTCTCCATGCAAGTCTAAGGGCTCACTCAGATAGCCGTATATAAGGGTCGCGCATCCGTTCCCCAATTTTGCATAACTGGGGGTGCGGACCTATTCATTTCAATAGGGCCGCAGAAGATGTGGACAGCACACCGTGTGCTGTCCGCATCTATAGTTCTGTTCTGTTGTAGTTTTCAAACAGGGGCATGCACAAGTTCTTATGTAGATTTGGGACAGTCATATGGAATCAATGTAGACATCTACCTTTTATGAACTTAGAGATATAGGGGCATGAAACTGTCTAGAAGACGGTCTCTTTGTTGCACATGGCAACCATTCGCAGCATGGCTTTCATTTTTCAAGAGCAAAATACAAAATGTAAGCTGTGCTGTGATTGGTTCCTATGGACAAGAAAGAGCCATGAGGGAGATTTATAAAACTGTCTAAAAGAACATGGCCTCAGAGTGGTGTCACACTACATTTTTCCTCAGGAGAGGTCATCAGTATCCGACTCCTAGCACCCTACCAATCAGCTGTTTGTAGAGGCTACTGACCTCCGGTGAGAGCTATGGCCTCTTCCTAGGCCAGTGATGTCTTGTCCATCATGGCCTATTTGCAGCTCCGTCCTATTCAGGTGAATGAGCCTGGGCTGCCATACCAAGCATAGCCGCTATGCATTGTACAGTGCTGTGCAGCTGATTGTCGGGGTGTCTGTAGTTGGACCGGCACATATCTGATATATATGACCTTTCTTGGGGATAGGTCATCAATATTACACTCCTGGGAAAACCCCCTTTAAAAATGTGGCTTAAAAAAAAGTAGTTTTTTTTACAACCCAAAACGAAGTGTGGCACCTCCCTAAGGCGGGTCTTTTTGTGTGTATTTTCTTAATACATGTTAGATTTGGAGGAAGCAAGCATTGATCACTAATCTGATCAGTAAAGCAACATAATGCACTTGCTTACCTTAGTAAACTTTTTTCTTTTAAGGGAAAATGAGGCCTTGTGGAAGGAGGTCCTGCAGTTACGACCCGCACAGCCGCAGTTTGAAACTGTGAGTATTAAATAGATTTCAGCTGTAGCTGACAAGTAATTTCTGAGGGTATAAAGGGGTTTTCCTGGAGTAAAATACTGATTATCCTAAGGGAAAAGTCATTAATGTCTGAGTCCCAGTACCCCTATCGATTAGTTGTTTGAGAACGTGCCGCAGCCTCTTCCTAGGCCAGTTCATCGGTCACATGGCCTAGGCACAACTCGGTCTCATTGGAGTGAATTGGCCTGTGCTGCAGTTCCCAGCTCAGCCACTATGCGATGAACGGCGCTGTGCCTGGTATGCTGCACAGAACCCCACCGATCAGATATCGATGACTGATCCTGAAGAGAAGTCCTCAATGTTTTACTCTACAAATCCCATTTAACAGAGAGCATTACGGTGCGGAGAAAAGCTGTACCAACATAGACTCTCCCCAGAACCATATATAACTGGTTCAGCATATGCCACAGTACTCGCTTATTCTAGTCCAAAGTGCCTAGTCATGAAGCGCTCCTTTCCTTTATTTCACCAACGCCACATGTTGCATGTTGGCCGATAGGAAATAATGCTGCTTTTTTTGTAATTGCTTTTTAAAGTCTTTTATTTTTTATATATTTTTTTTATTTTCATCCCCAAGAATCCAACCTTTTTATTACGTGTATCCCTTCCATTATGTTATGTGGCCAAACTCATTGTCTAGACCAGGGATCAGAAAACTTCAGCACTCCAGCTGTGGTGAAACTACGACTCCCAGCATGCACAGAACTTCTATATAAGTGAATGGAGCATGCTGGGATTTGTAGCTTCACAACAGCTGGAGTGCCGGAGGTTGCTGACCCCAGGTCTACACCAAGTCTAAAGGAAAGGAAGGCGCAATGAGAAGTCTGTCAGCCTTTATGTGAGACATGGGGCTCATGAACACAAGTTTGTATGCCCCATGCCTCTGCACCTCAAATAAAACCAAAAACTTGTTCTTTTAATTTTTTATTTTTTTTTATGGTGCGGAGACACAGACTGAAATCCCTCAGAAGTGCTTGGTAGTGCTGCAGTCTCCATCCGATCCATGCCTCTGCTCCACACCGCTCCGTATCTTGAGGATTGTGGACCCACTCAAGTCAATGGGTCCGCCTCCATGATAGAGTACACAGGGCTGGTGCCTGTATATTGCGTAGCTGCTGTATGCGGGCACTAGGCACACATGGATGTGTGCATGAGCCTATATGCTGTAAGGAGGGGTGAGGGGGAAGCCTACAGCTGATCGGCAGACTTGGCAATGATCTCCTCACCGCTGATGTAAAGAGGCAGTCTACATGTGGAGAAGGGGAGGAAAAATCCAAAGTATGCAGGTTACACACATTTCTGGCTGCACTGCACCTAATACCTCTTCAGCTGCTTTAGAAGAGATGGATCTATATAATATTGTGTTTTTTTGTGAAGAGATGTACACTTTAACTTATCACATACGTGGTGTTCTTATATCCCAATGTATGTGAATATGATGGGGGCAGAAGCTTTGCCTGTGCAATCCACTACTGGAGGATAACTAACATTGACAGATTCCCTTCTCCACTGATGGCCGGATTGGAGAAAACTCAGATCCCAGCTATTTAAACCCTTACTGCACGGATATCAATGCAGATTGTGGTTGTGTCTTCCTTTTTCATGTCACTATTAGCCCTGACATTATGATTTATATGGCTGACTTGTATTGTGCGGTCATCCTGGCGCCTAAAAGAGGCCCAGGTTCAGTATAAAGTTCCCGTTTCATTCCTGGAAAAAACAGCATGTTTTTGGTTGAAATTTAAATGAGCATGGAGCACCGAGGGGCTGTCATGAGTCCTTGGAGTACCAGTTAGTAACACCCCTACGTTTTTACTCTATCCTCCCTGCCCCTGGATTAACAGGGATATATGTCTCATCTTGGTGCTTGCGCAGTGGGTCCGCTGTTGCTCTCCAAGCAGTGCAGATTCCAACTGAGAAAACACTGCTGGAACACAGAGGGCCTTAAGGTTAAAATTAGTTGTCACTAATGGGTTAAAATGCACTTCTGAGTTGTGCATGCACCAACTATATTTATCTGAGGCATAAATTCTAATTCTACAATAACAAAGGTGACATTTTTGTGAGGGTTTTTCCAATTTGGCGCTGTTGTTGTGGGGATTATGTATTGGTGAAGGTATCTGATAACCTTTTTGCTTTGTTTTTTATTTCTAGGTTACAGCCTCGCAGTCTTTTGAACAAATTGCCACTTTGCAAACAAGCCAGTAAGTAGATATTGAACTACTGTTGCACTGAAAATGTAAAGCTGGGCTTATCTGAAGTGAACTTCCTATGAACGCTTGTTCCTGATAATCTGCCGGTGTAAAGGTGCAGGCAAAACTCTCAATCTTTGGGTGAAATGATCAGAGGTGTGCAGATATCTCAATAATCAATCCCGGGCAGCAGATCTTGCTGTCTTGAACAGCGCTCTGCTCCCCAGATTTTGTATGGGATTGCTCATCCTTGTACTGTAAAGGTGATCACTGCACGTAAATGCCAATGCTTCACCTCTACTTAACAATCTGCCCAAAAGAACCCTGGGGGGGGAACAACCCCTTAAAGGGCCATTTCAGTCACCATAAATATAACTTATGATTTAGACTAATCCTCAATAATTACCTAATATAATGTAAATGTCACATATTTACCGTTCAGTAGTTAAAGGGGTTCTGCACTTTAAGCTGATGCCATGGTAATTTATGAGGAAACAAACTACTTTAAAAGGGGTTCTGCACTCTGGATAGATCACCAGCTTCTGATCTGTGGGGGTCAGACACCCGGAACCCCCGCTGATCAGCTGTTTGAGAAGGCAGCGGCGCTTTGGCCTTCTTACTGTTAACCGCTGGCCCAGTGACGTCGCAACTTGTATCAACTGGCCTGGGTGCGCAGCTAAGCTCCATTCAAGTGAACAGAGCTTAGCCCCGCCCAGGCCAGTGATACTAGTCGTGACATCACTGGGCCTGCGGTAAACAGTGAGAAGGCCGCGGCGCTGCTGGTGCGCCGCTGCCTTCTCAGACAGCTGATTGGCGGGGTCCTGGGTGTCGGACCCCCACCGATCAGAAGCTGGTGATCTATCCAGAGGATCATCAGTTTAAACAAAGTGCAGAACCCCTTTTTAAAGTAGTTTTCTTCCCCCTGCTACCCACTGTTTCCTCATAAATTACCATGGCATCGACCTTTAGGTGTCACGGCGGACGTACACTTTGTACAAAAGATAACACACCAACCAGGCCCACCTCCTAGCTTATCCCTGACCTCTTTCCCTGCACTGCTCAGCCCACAGCAGACCTTGAAGGTAGGTGTGCTAGTGTCCTCCAGCCTGGGCTGACAAAACCCTGAACTCCCTAAGATGGTGAAGTGGGGAGAGATGAGCAGTCTGCTCGCACAGAACCTGGATGGAATAGAAGACACAAACAACCGAACTAGAAATGACACTTATCTCTGAGAGCAGGAACTGACAGCCAACCTTCCCTCCAAGCTTCCCAGACCAGAATGAACAGTATAATCCACTCAGGGCACTGGGCAGTGTGCTATTTAAACTAATGACCCCACCCAGTGCACCTGATGAGAGGCGGATCCAGCACAGCTCCAAAGCAACCACTAAACTTGTGCTGCAATCCTGGCCGACCTCCGTACAACGTCAGAGTGGGGCATGACATTAGGTCGAGCATGCTCAGTCAGTTCCGTCTCCGCCCCCGAGGGACGCCCATCCATTACACTTCATAGGGGAGGAGGGGGATAGATTGACGCATGTGCATTGCGAATCAAGAGATGCGGAGATTACAGCGTGGAGTCCTACTGTTCACTATTGAGATCTAATTAGCAAATCACTGACGAGCTGGTGTTAGGCATACGTTCCACCATCAAAAATATATATCGCTGTAGTACGGAACACTATAGGAACTAATACTTTATTGATTTTTCAAAAAATATATGTGGGGAAAGGAAACCTACTAACTAATATTAAAAAAAATATATATATATATATATATATATATATATATATAATAATCTATATCTCTATCCATGGATCCACAGGCAGTGTACAGTCGTGGCCAAAAGTTTTGAGAATTACATAAATATTGGAAAAGTTGCAATTTGCATATACTCCAGAATGTTATGAAGAGTGATCAGATGAATTGCATGGTCCTTCTTTGCCATGAAAATTTACTTAATCCCCAGAAAAACCTTTCCACTGCATTTATTTGCTTTCATTAAAGGACCTGCTGAGATCATTTCAGTAATCGTCTTGTTAACGATGAGAATGTTGACGAGCACAAGGCTGGAGATCATGATGTCAGGCTGATTGGGTTAAAATGGCAGACTTGACCTGTTAAAAGGAGGGTGATGCTTGAAATCATTGTTCTTCCATTGTTAACCATGGTGATCTGCAAAGAAACGCATGCAGCCATCATTGCATTGCATAAAAATGCCTTCACAGGCAAGGATATTGTGGCTAGTAAGATTGCACCTCAATCAAAATTTATAGGATCATCAAGAACTTCAAGGAAAGAGGTTCAATTCTTGTTAAGAAGGCTTCAGGGCATCCAAGAAAGTCCAGCAAGCGCCAGGATCGTCTCCTAAAGAGGATTCAGCTGTGGGATTGGAGTGCCACCAGTGCAGAGCTTGCTCAGGAATGGCAGCAGGCAGGTGTGAGCGCATCTGCACACACAGTGAGGGGAAGACTTTGGGAAGATGGCCTGGTGTCAAGAAGGGCAGCAAAGAAGCCACTTCTCTCCAAAAAAAACATCAGGGACAGATTGATCTTCTGCAGAAAATATGGTGAACGGACTGCTCAGGACTGGGGCAAAGTCATATTCTCCGATGAAGCCTCTTTCCGATTGTTTGGGGCATCAGGAAAAAGGCTTGTCCGGAAAAGAAAAGTTGAGAGCTACCATCAGTCCTGTGTTATGCCTACAGTAAAGCATCCTGAGACCATTCATGTGTGGGGTTGCTTCTCTTCCAAGGGAGTGGGCACACTCACAATTTTGCCTAAAAACACAGCCATGAATAAAGAATGGTACCACAACGCCCTCCAACAGCCACTACTTTCAACAATCCAACAACAGTTTGGTGAAGAACAATGCATTTTCCAGCACAATGGAGCACCGTGCCATAAGGCAAAAGTGATAACTAAGTGGCTCGGGGACCAAAATGTTGACATTTTGGGTCCATGGCCTGGAAACTCCCCAGATCTTAATCCCATTGAGAACTTGTGGTCAATCCTCAAGAGGCGGGTGGACAAACAAAAACCCACTAATTCTGACAAACTCCAAGAAGTGATTATGAAAGAATGGGTTGCTATCAGTCAGGAATTGCAGAGGTCCTGAAAAAGAAGGGCCAACACTGCAAATACTGACTCTTTGCATAAGGCTGAATGCACACGGCCGTGAGCGGTCCGTGGAACCACGGGCTGGATTCCTGCTGAGAGCAGGAGCGCACGGCGTCATTGGTTGCCATGACGCCGTGCGCTTCCTGCTGCCGTCGCAATACAGTAATACACTGGTATGATCTATACCAGTGTATTACTGTACTGCGGCTGCAGCAGGAAGCGCACGGCGTCATGGCAACCAATGACGCCGTGCGCTCCTGCTCTCAGCAGGAATCCAGCCCGTGGTTCCACGGACCGCTCACAACCGTGTGCATTCGGCCTAAATGTCATGTAATTGTCGAAAAAAGCCTTTTGAAAGATATGAAGTGCGTGTAATTATATTTCACTACATCACAGAAACAACTGAAACAAAGATCTAAAAGCAGTTTAGCAGCAGACTTTGTGAAAACTAATATTTGTGTCATTCTCAAAACTTTTGGCCACGACTGTACATACAGCAGACAAGCACTCTCACTTGGAATTATCAAGAACACATCTGCTGTTGGTATATGTGTGATACTCCAGCGATGTTGGAAAAGCTGGTACTTGATAACGATCACACATATAGCAAGGATATAGACCTATAAGCTATATGTGTGATCGTTATCAAGTGCCAGTATATGTGTGAAGTATCACACATATACCAACAGTAGATGTGTTTTTGATATTTCATTTTTATTTCATTTTATCTCATTGTAATAAAAAAAAAATAGTCATAAAGACAGAGCACTTTTTTCCGAGTGAACAAAGTGGTGAGCTGCTAATATATAATATAATTATCTAAAATGTAATAAATGAACTAGAATACATGGATTCCAGGAATATTTTGTGGCATTGGTTTTGCTTTACTTGAAATCTATAATGTCTTCAGATGTTTAGAACGTTGTGTTTTTTTTTTTGTTTGTGAATGAGAGATATTTAGAGTAAATTAGTTTATTGCACATTAATAATACAAGAATACTAATTTCATCCATGTCTAGGCCACTCATGATTGACAGCACCGGAAACTACAACCAGCTGGCTATGTCCAAAACTCCTCAAAATGCTGATCAGGTAAAAACGTCAATGCATTTTTTCATTTCAAAAACTTTATCTGTGTTGGAAAGATTAACCGGTTATTCCCCTTCATGGCAGAGATGGGAATAACCTGAGTTATTGGGAACAAGCATTCATACCTGATAGTTGACCCGGATACTTGGCCCATCTAGAAGGCCCTGCTTTTTATTTTTATTTAATTATGGTGTTATAGTGTCTAGTAAGTACTGACCTTTTTTATTTGTATTATTTCATATTATTACTTAGGCATATGACAACAGGTCAGCATGGTCCACTGACAGGAAATCGAGTAGGGGCACCAAACGGTCTATGAGAGATGATCCCGACAGTTCTACAGAGGAGCACAATAATGAAATGTTGAAAATTTCTATGTAAGTGTTATATATTTATTTTTTATTTGTTTATATAAACACACTCTTACAAACTGTTATGGTATCGCTAGTCATTGGTGATGTGTCCATACTTTTGACCTCCCCTACCTTAGAAAATCTACTTTTCTTCACTTCAGAGCCGTTTGGGAATGTCTCCTGATATGCCCACTGGGCATTCTTTCATCTGCGTTCTCAATGGCAACCCTGCCGCACTCTTTCCATCTGCTCAAGCTTGACTTCTTCTGTAGCCTGATCCCTCTGCAGCAGATGTCCATCTTGGGCAGAAGGGAGGGGTTGAACCATGGACACTGGATACTTCATTGATGATGGAATACTGGACAGACACTTCAGTAGGCATTTGCATATGCTGTTGGATTGAGTAAATTTTCTATCGTATGCTTTATCAGTGATGGCATACATTGGGTATATTGGTGCTTCTATTCTAGCACCTACTTCGGCTCCTTTCACACTTGTGTTGTTGTTTTCCGGTATTGAGATCCGGCAGAGTATCTCAATACAGAGGGGGGGGGGACTCTTCCATTTTGTCTCCATGCATTCTGAATGGAAAGAGATTTGTTCATGATGCATCAGGATATCTTCTGTTTCAGCAACATTGTTCTATGTGACTGGACACAAAACGGCTGCAAGCTGCGGTTTTGTGTCCGGTCATAAAAAACGGATCCATCGCTGAAAACAATGTAAGTCCATGGTGACGGATCTGTTTAAAAGGGTGGTCTACTCATGGACAATGGGGGCACATCGCTAGGATATGCCCCCATTGTCTTATAGGTGCAGGTCCCACCGCTGGGACCAGTACCTATATCGGGAACGGAGCCCCGCAAGTTTAGGAGGGTGCATGCGCAGCCGCCCTCCATTCATTTTCTATTTCCTTCGGCCCCGTAGAAATGAATGAGCAGGGGCCGCGCATGCACGGTATGCTCCCATTCACTTATATGGAAAGCTGGCTTAGTGGTGGCTGACCGAAGTCCTCCAGCCACCACCTTGCGGGGCTCCGTTCTCCATATAGGTGCGGGTCCCAGTGGTGGGATCCGCACCTATAAGACAATCGGGGCATGTCCTAGCGATATGCCCCCATTGTCCATGATGAGACAACCCCTTTAATTTCGGTATTGAGATCCTCTGCCGGATCTCGATACCGGAATTAACAATGCAAGTGTGAAAGTATCCTTAGCGATATCAGCCGATTTGAGGGGAAAGTGGGTTGTTTCGATAGTACTAACAGATTCCCTTAAAAAATCATTAGACAGCATTTTGAAGATCCTTATACAGCATTTGTTATTTTAAAGGGGTTATCCAATATCATAAACTGCCCTCCCATGTGCCGGGCCCCCTCCCTGCGCCGCTTCTGGTCCATGCACCGCTGGCTGCTGCTGCTCACCATGCGCTGATTAAAATATTTGGGGGGGGGGGGGGTTAGCAGCCAATAGCGGACGTCACCCGCGATGCTAGGGATGCTCGACCCCGCCTGCCATTGGCTGCTCCCCCCCGACAACGAATGTTTTCATCAGCGCACGGGGAAAAGCAGCAGTGGTGGTATGTATATTCCCTGTGAGGGGCCCCTCACGTGGGGGGGCAGTTTATAATATTGGATAACCTCTTTAATTGCCATTTTAATTTTCTATTTAATAAAGCAAGAAAACGATCTTTAAAAAGAATAAACTAAATATAAGAAATAAAAACTTTTAATAGTTTTGTGTGGTGTTTAGTCTCTAATAACATTATACCATATACCATTTATATATTTTTTTTTTTCCAATAGACCCCATGACTATGAAAGTTATCAGACAGATGAATCTGATGATCTCTCTGACTTATCCTCGTGTGACAGTGAGGAAATAGTAAATGAGGAGTCTGCCTCCAACCACAGCCACTCCTTTATAAAGACACCTGATAAGTAAGTGATGACAATTTTATAATGTATACTAAATGCTGGATTTTTATCATTGCTAATATGACTACTACTATTGTGGACACCCGAGGATCTCTGGACTGAGCTGTGTGGTTTACGTAAAACAAAATGCAGCTCAACTACATTCAATGCCCCCCATATTCATAGCACACAGCAATAACTTATCCCATGCAGACACTGCCCTACTATGTGATAATTGCGTTAGAGTGAAAAACATTTACCATGATAAGTTAACCACTTCCTGTAGAAGATTCTTGGACCACCACTACAATGTCTTAGAATAAAACATATATACTCATCTGGTCTACAGTTGAGGACAGTGGTTGGTGCAGTGGTGAGGTGCCGAATCCAGGCACGATGCAGTGCCTGGTCCAGCGTAGACTGGAGGTGGAGGAGAAGGGAGTTTGGCGTTTCTAAAAATTGGTGCATCTCAGGGTCAGGATCAGCAATCTCAGGCACTCCAACTTTTCTGGAACTACAACTCCCAGAATCATCCCTTCACTTCTGTAGTAGTTACAGGAACAGCTGAGTAAGTATACATGCTGGGAGTTGTAGTTCCACAACAGCTGGAGTGCAAAAGGTTGCTGATCCCTGAGCTAGGGTTTCTATACATGGGGCGATGCTTTTCTAAAAAGGAGGGCCTAAAACGTGCCTAAATTGAGCCATAATTCTGGCGTAAAAATCTGCCTTAAAGGGAACCTGTCACCGGGATTTTGTGTATAGAGCTGAGGACATGGGTTGCTAGATGGCTGCTAGCACATCCGCAATACCCAGTCCCCACAGCTCTGTGTGCTTTTATTGTGGTAAAAAAAACGATTTGATACATATGCTAATTAACCTGAGATGAGTCCTGTCCCTGACTCATCTTACATACAGGACTCCTCTCAGGGACAAGACTTGGTTCCATTCGGGAGTTTGGAGCATTCCCTTGTATGCCGTAACAATACTCATCTCAGGTTAATTTACATATCTATAAAATCGTTTTTTTACACAATTAAAGCACACAGAGCTATGGGGACTGGGAATTGCGGATGTGCTAGCAGCCATCTAGCAACCCATGTCCTCAGCTCTATAAACAAAATCCTGGTGACAGGTTCCCTTTAAAGGGAGCCAACCAATAGCTGGTATAGAGTCAGAGAAAAGTGTCTACCCCTGCACCAGATGTATCATCCATTTGACTTGTTAGGATTCCCACCACTTATGTTCTTGGTCTGAATAAACTCTGCCTCTTCTGCTGCAGTGGTGCCTTTTGTAGAGATCCTAGTGTGACCCCAGCCTGTGACTTAGATCATTCTTAGTATGCCAAAAGTTTTGTAATAGATGGGTCTGAAATACTAATGTATTTTTTTTTCAACTCTCTTCACAGACAACCAGTAACGCGCAAGAGAATGAAAAACGGCACAGAAAAGCATATCGTGGTAAGTAGCACTTAGAATCCTGAAGTTGTGGTTTTCTATCCATCTCACTAATTTCTTTCATTAGCTAGAAGAAAAAACATTTGCATTATGTTCTTTCCCCGAGGCCTTCAGCATGATTATCCCATATTTCTCTATATGTAGCATCAAAACTATAGAGATCTCTGAAATATAGCACATTTCACCATTTCTAGCCCACGGCAGCGATTGTTTAGCTCTTATTTCATCTTTCTGCCTCTCTGAATCAAGTCCCACAAGCGTTTGGTTTGTGGTGCCTTTGTTACCATTCGTAGTAATTGATGTCCCTCCTCTTTAATGCCATCACACCACTGCAAGTACCGTATTGTAATGACCATAGTCAATGCAGAAATGACATGATCTTTGCGTATTTCCAAAATCGCAGGTGACGAAGCACAGAGTGGAATATAGTGACTCTGAGGAGGACGAAGACGTCAAGAATCACTATGGGGAATCTGGTAAAGCACATCTTATGCTACTAACGTTTTCAAGAGCATAAACCGTTCTCGGACCAGTCTTGTTTGCACAGTATACCTGGTAGCATTTTGGGCTGGCATACATTGTACATAGGGAAATTGGTCAGCAATAAATCAAAAGTTAACTGTAGTGGTCACTACCCCCAACCCCTAAGTGTCAGAAGGAGATAATATAGCAGAGCATATGTTCTTGTATTCACATGTCTTATCCATGAACTGCGTTCTTGTCATCTGTGGAATTACATTTCCATGTACACCATATAGAATGAAGAGAATTTCACAGGTAGTCCATGATGGTTGACCTGGGAGGGCATACTAGGACCCACCATTTTCCAGCCTTTCACTGACCTGCATTAATTCAGTAGACATTTTTGGAGGGGTTCCAGGGAAGCACAAGTGCTCCGCAAAACTTCTAACATCCCCTAAGGTTCAGCTTCTTATAGGGTGACAAAAAGAGGGTTGCGAAGCAACCGGAATAAGTGAAGGACCAAGTGTGACGGAACGAAGCCCACGATGCAAAGAAATAGCAAGGTACACACCTCATACTCTAAGGAAAGGTGTAACACTTGTATGGTTGTGATCATAGATGGTTTTAATGCATCACTGTGTTCAGTAGCAGATAGTATTTTAGTATAGACTAGCATAAATGGAAAGATGGTTGGTATCTGACTAGCTGCTCCAGATGGTTACATATGAATTTGGAAAAACAGTGGCTACTTTAACTAGTAAAGGGTTGGGGGTTCAGCGTGAGGACCCTCCTCCATTACATCCATATGCTGCTGCAGGAGAAGTGTGGAAATAAGCTGAGAAATGGTTGACCCGATGGAACAACCCCTTTAAATTTGACATCTAATTGGAGCTTTCTGATTATCTAAATGTGTGGGTAGAGAACCTCCAAGAAGACAGCACTACCACCCGTTTTTATTCGAGAAATCTCATGTATCAGTGACCTCTGCTCAGTCTTCTGTTTCTGGTCTGGTGAGCGTTTTGCAGTCCTTTGCTAGAAACAAGTGGCGGAAAACAGATTTTCTGGATTTTGATGCAATTATAAAGGGTTCTCAAGTATTGGTCAAATTGCCGCAAATTTTATTTAATCCCTGGAATAGGATGGACCTTTTAAAGGGGTTGTGTCAATTCAGCAAATGGCATTTATCATAGACAGCGTTAATAGTAAAGTACTTACTAATGTATTATCCATATTGCCTCCTTTGCTGGCTGGATTCATTTTTCCCCTCACATTATACACTGCTTGTTTCCATGGTTACGACCACCCTGCAATCAATCAGTGGTGGCCGTGCTTGCACACTATAGGAAAAAAGTGCTCCCATGGTCCTGGCCACCAGAGAGGCTGGAGTATTTTCCTGTTGTGTGCAAGCACGGCCATCACTGCTGGATTGCAGGGTGGTCGTAACCATAGAAACAAGCAGTTTGTAGAATGTGGAAACGGAAGCAATATGGATAATAATATATTAGTAAGTGGCTTGTATTAAAGTGAACCTGTCACCAGGATTTTGGGTATAGAGCTGAGGACATGGGTTGCTAGATGGCTGCTAGCACATCCGCAATATCCAGTTCCCATAGCTCTGTGTGCTTTTATTGTGCAAAAAACGATTTGATCCATATGCAAATTAACCTGAAATGAGTCCTGTCACTGACTCAATTATTTACAATTGGCCACTAGGACCATCAGTGTCCCTTGATTTACACGTGTTACTAATTTTAAAAGATAGCTTTTATTTCTTGTCCTTAAAACTGTTTTCTTACTCTATATATTTTCCTATAATTAAAATTGTCAGCATAGCCTGCCTGCCTATTGATGTTCTCACAGTAGTATCTATAATTGTCGAGTTCGTCCACTAGGTGGCTCTATGCCTCTGTAGTGGCTTATTTCATACGTCCTTTATTGTGCAGGCGTTTCTCTGCTTGTATACTACACGCTGTTGCGCCCACAGCGTGTGAGCTACTGTGCCGCCTTTCTGGACTAAACTCTTGTCCTTATCTCTCTCTCATACTCAAATGCAGGCTCGGCTACTGCACTAGCTGCCCCCCTGTCACTGACTCATCTCAGAGACTGGACTTATCTCAGGTTAATTTGCATATGGATCAAATAGTTTTTTTTTTTTACACAATAAAAGCACACAGAGCTATGGGGACTGGGTATTGCGGATGTGCTAGCGGCCATCTAGCAACCCATGTACTCAGCTCTATACACAAAATCCCGATGACAGGTTCCCTTTAACGCCTACATGATAAATGCCATTTGCTAAAGTGACAAAACCCCTTTAAAGGTTTTCTGTCACCAGAATTAACCCTATTAAACTGGCTGACATTAGCGATGGGCTAATGTCAGCAGACCCTAACTCCCCCTAATCTCATGCTTATGGATGCCCCCGTTACTGCGCAATTTTAACTTTGATGACATGCTAATTAGCCTCTAGGGGCAGGGGGAGCATTGCTCCTGCCCCTAGAGGCTCAGTTTGCCCACCTCAAGTCACGCCCTGCCGTCCTTGATTGGCAGGACCAGCGTTCGTCTTCTCCTGCCGGCCCTGTGTCCTGGAAAAATCTTGCACCTGCGCAGTCCCAGCACACAGGGCCGGCAGGAGGAGACTAACGCTGCCTGGCCCTGTCAGGAGAGGAGAGTTGGGGTCTGCTGAGATTAGCACATCGCTAATGTCAGCCAGTTTAATAGGGTTAATTCTGGTGACCGAGACCCTTTTAAAGAAATAAAAAGTGGAAATGGGGTGGGGGGGGAGTTGCTAGGAACCCCACGGATCCAAAGAACAGGCTGTGTTTTACCCCAATTGCTATGCAAGCACAGTCCCTCTTCGTTTAAAGGATTGATCTATGTAAAGCAGTCAGTGACCTGTCCTATAACGCTATTGTGGGAAGGACCCTATAAAATGATCTGTGTGTGTTGTGAAACGTCCCCCGTACTCATACTATATGTATGCTTTATTTTTAAGGCCCCTCAAAGAAGACAGATAAAACATGCAGAACTTCATGTGCCAAAATGGGACGAACGCTTAAACGAATACATCGGGACAATACTCTGCTGAATGAGAAGGTGCTAGCTGTAGAGCAACAGTCTTTACAGAAACTTTCAGAAATCTCGACAGTGTTGACCACTTTAGCCAACTACATGATGAACGTACAAAACTCCCAAAGACCTACGCGTTCGACATCTTTGGATGCGACAAAGATTAATTTTAACTCCCAGAGACATGGACTGTTTTCCGATGCAACCAAGAAAGAGTACGACTCGTAGCTTCCATTCTAGACATATGTGACTGTACATGCATTGGACATAATTGCTAATTCAGTATGTGTCATGGTAGGCACTGTGTAAGTCTTTTAGCTGTATCTAGTAGTAGTGATTTTAATCTTGCCAGGGAGCCAGTTTTCGGCATATGGAAAGGCAAGAATTACTTTTAACTGAAGGAGAACGGAGACTGACATTACATGAATTTAGGCATTAAGAAAGGTTGGTGTCATCACTTTGGAAGATGCCTGCTCCCAGAATGGACAAGTGCAGATGACAGCGCTGAAATCCTGTTTGTCCTTAATGTGTGAAAACTTGGGAAGTACGTGATAGTCCAGAGTGAAGGTGGCATGCCAATTGGCAGGAAACTGAAGACCTGTTTTTAACAAAAGTCGAGCAACAGGAAGAAGCCAAAAAGCTTCATAGAAGCTGGTAACTGGACTGCACTGGCCTTCTGAAGTTCTCGCCCTATGAGATCTTCTCGTCTTGGTGTTCATTGTAATGTTCTGATAATCTGGATCCTGTCTGGTCCTGTTCATGCATGATTATCAGAGTTTTACTGTATTCACATACGTCAAATCATACTATGTCCTAGTGGATGTTTTACAATGCTTTCCTACCCAGTAGTAGTTTTATTTTATTTTGTAACTTCTTAGTCCATTCGAGACTTTTTGGGTTTGCAGCAGAGCTGAGACTTGGAAGATCGCATTAGTTGCATAATAGATAAGAGTATGCACTGGACTATACGTCTTTGTGATACTATTGTTTATCGCTGCTTATGTGATGCATATTATGTAGCTCTTGGTTCTGTGGTTGCTTTCTGGACACTATGCCCATAAAAGTGTTTTATTATCCAGTTAGTGCTTTTTTTGGTCATATTAAAGTTCTCACATTTATTTGGTAATCATCGATACAGCTGTGGCAGGGAGGGGATGATCAGTATTTTTTAGGACAGAATATGCTGGAAAGCGTCTATCCAATATACCTAATCCTCTGCTTCTCTGGATCCCTGCATTACATTGGACCTCTGAGGGGAAGCATCATTGGTTTCTTTGCTAGACTCTAATACTAGTTAAAATGGTTCTCTGGGAGTGATTGATCTTGGCTGCCAGCAACCAATCCTAGAATGTGAGCAAGACTAGGTGCCTCCACTTGCAGAGCTGCCTAGGCGGATGTGCCCTGACCAGACTCCATGCTCTGGCGTTTGCATATACCACATATTGGTGAGTTTTCCTGTCGGGCTGCTCAGCCATGATAGCATATCCTAGGCAGGATCACATATTTACCATCTATAGTAGAACAATGTAGTGTATAGTAACCCTCCCCCGGCAAACAGAAGAAATCAGTCCTTCCTGCTCACATTCTAGGACAGGTTGCTGGCAGCCATTTTATTCCCAGGAAAACCCTTTAACTGAAGATCAAAAATGAAGAGAATGGAAAGTGTGTATTATAGTTAGTGGAGTCCTGGACCATTAGTTGTACTCTACTCTGTCTGTCTGTCTGTAATGTTCACCCTCTAGAGGCTAGTGAAGCTGGCCCTACAAATATACTACTCAAAAAAGGTTAGGGATATTTAGCTTGTGGCTGAAGTTTCAGGATGAACTTAATGTGTCCTCAAAACTTTTGAAAACACTTGTCCAGCTGTTCAATGTTTCAGTACTTTTTGCCCAACTTGCTGTTCTCTAACAAGGAGCTTAATGGCAAAATTCACAACAGGTGTTTTGAGCCATGAATCGCCTAATAAATTTCCTGGTTCAATTAGAATTGGTATTTAAACAGTCCTCCTCATCATGCTGTTCACATTTTGACATCATGAGACCAAGATGATGCCTAACAATTGATCAACATTACCTCGTCATTGCGAGGCTTCAAGCTGGATGTTAGTGGCCACTGAGATTAGGGTGTCAGTGTCCTCAGCAGGTTGCAACAGAAATGCAGAGAGACTGGAAGAGTCACCGAAAGTCATAGAAGTGGATGACCTTTGGCCACGTCCCACGCTGATGACCGCTTTATTGTGAACCGTGCCTTGTGGAACCGGATGATGAATGCTACACAACTCCAGGCACGTTTAAGGGAGGTGAGAGGCACCCAGGTGTCACGTCAGACCATTTAAAACAGTTTACATCAGCGTGGTCTGTGTGCTAGACCACCTGCAATGGTACCTGACCACTGTTATCATCTTGCATGGGCCAGAGAGCATCTACACTGGATGTGGCACCAGTGTGCCCCAGTGCTGTTCAATGATGAAAGTCGATTCACGCTGAGGAGAAATGATGGCTGCCAATGATGTTGGAGACATCAAGGAGAGCACTATACGTCAGCCACTGTTGTCACCAGACAAGTCTTTGGTGGTGTTAGTGTGGGCAGGTGTGTCTGGTCAATACAGAAGTGCCCTACACTTTGTGAATAGTACAGTGACAAGCCCATACTACTTGAATAGCATTATTAATCCAGTCATTGTACCGCTGCATGAACAACACAGACGACTCCAGCTCATCGAGGTCGCATCATTAGTGAACGGCTGCTGGAGACTGGGGTACCTCAAATGGAGTGGCCTGCACTTTCTCCAGACCTAAATCCCATTGAAAATCTGTGGGATCAGCGGAGTCACTGTGTAAAGGCCTTGTAACTCTATACCCCAGAACCTCAATGACCTAAGGGCTGCCCTTCAAGAAGAGTGGGTGGGATGCCATGCCTCAGCAGACAATAAATTGACTTGTGAACAGCATGAGATGTCGTCGTCAAGCTGCAAATGATGCTCAAGGCCTCATGACAAGTTATTGAGACATTGAAATTTTTTTTTGGGGGGGGGGGGGGGTATAACCGCCACTGTGGTTGGCTTTTGTTTCAAGAAATGGTTTGAGATGAGGAAATCCCTAATGCATGCTTTAACTTAAATGCACTACTTTCATGATAAAATATCACTGTACTGTGAACTTTTTATGTTTTCCATAAATTTTGCCCGAAAGCCAAATATCCATAACTTTTTGAGTAGTATATATTGGCCAGAATGCGGATGATCACTGGTAGATTTCACAACATGGTGATTACGGATGAGCGAATTTCATATTTTGAATTGGTATATGCTGAATTGCGTTATGGATTCTGTTACCACGTACCATAACGCGATTGCATGACGGAATGCCTTTGGAGGCATTACTTTTATTCATTCCGTCATAATAGAAGTCTATGGCCTGCATAATGGATCCGTACGGTTTCCGTTATGCAGGAGAGGACTCCAGCATAAAGTAAACCGTATGGATCCATTATGCAGGCCATAGACTTCCATTATGATGGAATGAATAAAGGAATGCCTCCAAAGGCATTCTGTCATTGAATCGCGTTATGGTCCGTGGTAACTGAATCCATAACGCAATTCAGCATATGCCACGGCACAAACCGAAAACGAATTTCAAAATATGAAATTTTCTCATCCCTAATGGTGATGTCCAATGGTTTCCAGAACAGGTATGCCACATAGCAAACTTGTACTACTTGCAGTTCCTAAGCATCTGCTAGAGGTACTCCATACTTCAATTTACGCAAAACCATGTGCTGCATTGTAAGAGAAACAGGGTTAAAAAACAATTGACAAATTAAGTAGTGAAATCAGTCACATTTGAAACTTATTTTTTTATTTTATATATTTTTTATTTTATGTGGTATTTTTTTATGTTGCTGTTTTCCCTGTTTTTGAAGTTCTATAGAGAGTCCAAAGGAGAAAAAGGCTATATGAGGGGCATGCTGAATTGCTAAAGATGCCACTGACCCACCAAAACACAAAGTATGTAGACTATTTCATGTACACTTTAAAGAGGGTTATCTAACTTTCTAAGGCTGGTTTCACATGGGCGTTGCGGGAACATGCGCGATTTTTCCACGCAAGTGCAAAACATTGTAATGCATTTTGCATGCGCGTGAGAAAAATCTGCATGTTTGGTACTCAACTTCTTCACAGAAGTTCGGGCTTGGGATCGGTGTTCTGTAGATTGTATTTTCCCTTTATAACATGGTTATAAGGGAAAATAATAGCATTCTGAATGAATAGTACAATAGCGCTGGAGGAGGAAAAAAATCTAATAAAAAAATGTAACTCTCCTTAATCCACTTGCTCGCGCAGCCCGGCTTCTTTTCGGTCTTCTTTCTTTGCTGATTGCAGTCAAAGGACCTGTGGTGACGTCACTCCGGTCATCACATGGTCCGTCACATGATCTTTTACCATGGTGATGGATCATGTGATGACCAGAGTGACGTCACCACAGGTCCTTTTCCTGTACACAGCACAGAAGAGAAGCCGGGCTGCGCGAGCAAGTGGATTAAGGTGAGTTAAATTATTAAAAAATATATATATTTTAACCCCTCCAGCGCTATTGTACTATGCATTCTGTATTCAAAATGCTATTCTTTTCCCTTTTTATAACCATGTTATAAGGGAAAATTAATAAAATGATTGGGTCTCCATCCCGATCGTCTCCTAGCAACCGTGTGAAAATCGCACTGCATCCGCACTTGCTTGCGGATGCTTGTGATTTTTACGCAGCCCCATTCACTTCTATGAAAAACGCACAATATAGAACATACTGTGGTTTTTACGCAACGCACAAGTGATGTGTGAAAATCACCGCTCATGTGCACAGCCCCATAGAAATGAATGGGTCTGGATTCAGTGCGGGTGCAATGCGTTCACGCTCGTGTGAAACTGTTTTGGGCAGCCCACCCCTCCCTGCTGGACCTGTAGAGAGGAGCATACTTGGGCTACTTTCCCACAAGCGTCAAAGAAATCTCTACTGAAGTTCTGATCTGGCATAGTCAGATAGTGCTACGTGCCGGCCGGACAAAAATTACTGCACGCAACAGTTTTTATATGGCAGAATCCCGGCATATATACTGGGGAGTGGCTGAATCCTTGCCACGTCCCATTATAGTCAATGGTGTCCAACGGGCACTATCCGGCTATGCAGGATCCAGAGGACAGCCTGCCAGGTTTCTTTGATGCAGATGTGAAACTAGCCTTACCTGCTCTCGATGCTCCATTCTAGCTCCTTTGGTGCACCGCTGTGTTCCACACACACACTGCAGTCAATGCTGGTAAATTTCCAGAATGGACAAGGTCACGTGCATTGTCACAACCAGGCATTGCTTCGGTGGTCCCCGCCAATTAGCTGTTCTGCAGTAGCCCCTCTGACAGAACTACAAAGCTCTGAGCATTGTGAAGCCTACAGAGCTGGTTACTGCAGCACTGCTCCAACTGACGGCTGTGCCGGAGCTACTGCAGAACAGCTGACTCGTGCAGTGTTGGCACCCCGTCAATCAAATATTTTAAGCCTAGCCTGAGAATAGGCCATCACTAGTAAAGGAGCGGTCCAACTCGGCAACACTACAGTCAGTAGTCCAGTGCAACAGAAAAAGTGTTGCAACGGGCTTACAGCCAAAAGGCTCATCTGCTTAAGATGTCCCCGGCTTTAATACAGCTTATGGATAGGCTTTTCTATTAGTCGGAGCTCCTGCAACTTGTAACCCTGTCTCCGCAGCGGCCAGTTGATGGCTACTGAGGTATAATATATGCAGTCATTTCTTCAGAAGTGGTGGTTGGACTGTTAGGTCCTGCATCAGTCCTCAGGATTCTCTGAACATCAGGTGCTTTGGAGCTCTGCCGGGGGGAAAAGATCTAAGGCCTAGTTCACACAATCGCTTTGTTTTTTTTGCGCGTGTACGGGACGTTTTTGTTTGTGTTCCGTATACGGAATCATTAATTTCAAAGGCTTCCGCAAAAAAAAAATGTACTCCGTATGCATTCCATTTCCGTTCCGTTAAAAGATAGAACATGTCATATTATTGCCCGCAAATCACATTCCGTGTCTCCATTCAAGTCAATGGGTCCACAAAAAAAAAATGGAACACATACGGAATAGCATCCGTATCCGTTTCGTTTTTGTGGAACCATCTATTGAAAATGTTATGCCCAACAGTGTATTTTTCAGTAATGGCGCCAATCTGCTCAGATTAGCCCCATGGAATCAAGCTAAACCAAAAGACAGGGGCATCCTCCAGACCCTGCACCAAGAATGGACATGTCTTTTCTTGGCCATAAATTGTTATAAAGTGGGTGTCTGTCACCGCCGATACATGGTTTTAAACTGTTCCTTGCTCCCTCTAGCTCGCATACACCATATCTCAGGCATACTTGTGTTCCATTTTAGTTCTTTATTGGTATGTGAATAAGCATAAAAGAGCCCAAGGAGCAGTACCTATTCACAATAGAGCCACTCCCATCTGTATCGGAGCCCCACTCCTCCCCTCTTCGCCTGCTCTACTGACATCAGCGACTGCTGGAAAGCTCACGCAGGCACACCTCACTGCTGTTTTGGGGCCCTTTCTGCTGAAAGGCTGTGTAGAAGTGCACAAGCTTTACAGCAGTTGTTTGTGGATGTCAGCAGGGGAGGTAAATAGTGTAGGAGCTTAGTGTGCATACCAGTATGATGAAAATGGATTTCAGGGGCAAAAAAAAAGTATGTCTGAGATATGGTGTAACTATGTGAACCACTAAAAACGTATATCGGTGGTGACAGGCTGGACGTGCTGTCTCACTTCAGTTAAAATAATTTATTATGTAGAGAAAGTTAATACCGGCACTTACTAATGTGTTGTGATTGTCCATATTGCTTCCTTTGCTGGTTTGAGTCATTTTTTCCATCACATACACTGCTTGTTTCTCTGGTTACGACCATCCTGCGATCCAGCAGCAGTGTGCCAGCCTCTCTGGTGGCGAGGACTGTCAGAGTACACATAGGTGAGAGCTTTTATCTATAGTGTACAAGCACGACCACCGCTGCTGTATTGTAGGGTGGTCGTAACCATGGATACAAGCAGTGTATAATGTAATGGAAAAATGAATCAAGCCAGAGGAAGCAATATGGACAAACACAGTACAGTAGTTAGTGTCTTGTATTAATTTTCTCTACATGATAAATGCCATTTGCCCTTTTAAGTGCAACGTGGCCTCCGATTTGAAAAGTGAGGCCGACTCGGCGCGTCTGACTTTTTCGTATGGATGCCATGCCGGCAAGGCCTGTGGTTTATGACCCCTCAACGGATAGCCACTTTAGGCTTGTTGCAGTGGGGAGATACGAAGTGCACCAGAAACTATGGTTTTTGTGCCGTTTTTCCTCAGGTTTCCCCTCACCCATACAGGAGCAAGGTCTAGGAATGTTTTGTTGTTTTTTTACATAGCCTTTCCTATAGGGAAAAAAAAATCCTATAAAAGTACATCAGATGTATGTAAAATAAATAAAGCGAGGTAGGTGTGTGTGTGAGATATGTATTTCGCGGTTTGTTGTCACAGTCATGTAATGGAGGTCATGGACACAGTCAGTAGCTCTCTGGTTATGATTCGTCGAGCAGGGCGCATGCGCAGCCAACATTCCTCCTGCTAGTGCCTGAGGCAGCTCTTCTGTCTGCGGCCGGGCGCACCTCACGCTGTAGCCCCAGTTTCAGTCATTTCATTGGACAGCATCCTTCCTGGCAGAAAAGCCAGCCTCCAATCATCTGCAGTAGTTGCTCTGACTCCTCCCACCACCTGCTTCACCACGTGAGATTGTACCCGTTACGGAAGGCGGAGCCCCGGCCACAGGCAGTCTCCATTCCCCAGCCTGTGTGAGATAGCGGCGGCGCCATGAAGGGGCGTGGCTAAGGTGTAAAGTTCGCGCAGGCGTAGAAAGGTTTTGTAGTTCACGCATTTTCCGGACGACATTGTGTTTGCTTCTCACCGGGATAATGAAGCAGAATTCCAACGTTCCGGCTTTCCTGAGTAAACTCTGGACGCTGGTGGAGGATTCCGACACCAACGAGTTCATCACTTGGAGCCAGGTAATCGGACGAGGCATTGCTACCATCTTATGGCACCGCCTGGCACAGGCCTGAAGTAACTGCATGGAGGCTGATGTGATGTCTATTATGAGCTTCCCGCATACCTTATAAAGCCACACGGCCTCACAAAGGCTGCTAGTGCTATATGTGTAGTGGCTCCTTGACTTGAACCCTTGTGCAGTCAGCCCTAGGGACCTAGAACAGACCACAGGCCTGGCTGAGATGAGCAAAAAATGGGGTACAGGCATGGGATGATACCAAAATGAGCATTACTTGAATACCCAGCATCGCCGTTGCGGTCCCTCCTGTCCGTGGCAGGCCCGAGCCAGTCCACTGCTCTCCATACCTCCTAACTGCTCGGTCAGGATGGCCTAGATAGCGAGCAGTCCATCAAGGCAATGACCCCTCTTCTGTCAGTCCAGCGATGTCAGCTGGGCAGAATACCTTCATGTGCGCAGTCGCCAATCTCTCACCAAGAGGTACACTACCCAAAAGTAGCCTCTGACGTTTTTTTAAGCAATGCTCTATCCTCAGCGTAGGCCCATCGGTAGCTGATCTACGGGGTCCGAAGCCCTGCACGCTGCTGGTCTGTGTAGCTCCGTTGACGGAAGTCAGTGGCGCCAGCAACTCGCTACTAATAAATTAAGGCAACTGGACGTACTGTAGATTTCTTGAAAATGTTTCGCTCGTTCTTACAACGAGCTTTCTCAATTCAGATTTTGTTTTTATTATATATTTTTTATTTTTTTCCCTATTTGAATATATGAGTCTGGGACAGAAAGGAACCAACGCTGTTAAGGCCTCTTGCACATAAATGTGTGCGCACCGAGGTTGTGCTGCAGCACGCAAAATGCGGGCGGCAATGCACGAGCACAGTCCGCGGACCGCGGACTCCATTCACTTTAATGTGTCTGCGATCCGTCCGTTCTGCAAAAAGATAGAATATGTCCTATCTTTTTGCGGAACGGAAGTACGGGACGAAACCCCACAGAACCACTCCGTAGGGTTCTGTTCTGCACCATTCCGGATTTGCGGACCCATTGAAGTGAATGGGTCCGCATCTGTGATGCCCACGGAACGGCACCCATGTATTGCGGATCCGCAATACGGCAATGGGGCGCACGCGTTTGTGTGCAAGAGGCCTAAGTGGGAATGGCACCATGTACGCTAATGGGTGCGGTTCAGGAAGCGCACGGACAGAAATGACCTAGGCCTAACTCTATCAGTGGTAATCCAGCACGTAAAGAACTCGCCTACGTGTCCTGATTGTGGCATGGCTTATGGTAACGCGTCTTCTCTCATCGCACCCATGGCTGACAATCGCTGCCGGACTCCCACATTTTTATTTTTTAATCACTGGCCCTTAGGCCCCATTCACACAACTGTATTTTCCGTGTGGATCGGATACGGACCGATTCATTGTACGGGGCCGCAAAATATGCAGACAGCACCCCGTGTGCTGTCAACATCTGTATGTTGGTTCTGCTGCTCTGCAAACAAATAGAACATGTCCTATTGTCAGTTTTGCGGGCGAGATTAGGCTTTAGTGACCTAGTGCAGGAGCTGTGGATGGGGAAAATGCGGGGTGCACGCTGCTGGTATCAGTGTTTTGCGGACCACACATCGGATACGGTCGTGTGAATGCCCCCGTATACATAACCTGAGGTTTATCGGCCCCTGAAAAGAGGCTGTAAGTATACCGGCTGTGGCCACTGCGGTCGTCCTCCCTGGTGGATGTCATACTTCTAATAATTGGGGGTTTTTGTTTCTTTTTGCAGAACGGCCAGAGTTTTTTGGTCCTTGATGAACAACGGTTTGCAAAGGAAATCCTGCCCAAGTACTTCAAGCACAATAACATGGCCAGCTTTGTGAGGCAGCTCAATATGTGTAAGTGATGGCGTGCAGGCACAGTGAGGAGATGCTCGTTATCCTTCTCCAGTTTTTTGTGAAAAAGGCTAGGTCTACACAATGGCATTTGTTGTGTGACAGTTTTTATAAGGATAGTCTATGGTGTTGTGCTGCGACGCAACAGTTGCAAAAAATCCATTCGAGATGGATTTTTCTGCGAGAGATAAACTGTTCGTTTTTAATGGACGTATTTTCCACTGATTCCTTTCTGAGAAATGGACGTTAAAGACTGTCCCATTCGATTGTATGGGGGCTGTCGGTCAGTGAAAACGGACAGGATAGAACGTTCTCTCTTTTGACCCCGCCAAACGTCCGTGTGAAGAACCCCATAGACTAGGGTTGTTGCGGGTATCGATACAATACCGGGATTTCAGTTTTTTCGATACTGGGCTGCGCTTCTGCTCAGTCTAGTATCTCTGAACATGAGCGCGCTGCTATTGGCGCGCTCATGTTCTCTCAGCAGCACGGAGAGAAGAAAGGTGTCCTCATCCTCCCTGTGCTGCTGCCATGGTAACATCCCTGATGCTGTGTGCACAAAGCACAGAGCAGCAGGGACAGTGTGAAGTCCTATTCACCCTGATAGAGATCTTTTAGGCTGAATAGGACAAGGGATGAAAGATCCCAGGTTCTAGCCCCTAAGGGGGGAAATAGTTATTAAATAAAGTGTAAAAAAAAAAAAAAAAAATATGAAGTATAAATCGCCCCCTTTTCCCAATTTCACATATAAAGTATACAAATATTAAACATATTACATATTGCCACGTCAGAAAAGTCCAAACTATTAAAATATAAAAAAAAATCTAGGTGGTGAACGCCGGAACAGAAAAAATAAATAAAAACTGCGTGATTCGCCATTTTTAAAAATGCGGAATGCACGTGTCTTTTTTTTTTTTCACGTGGTATCGAGTATCGCAATACTTTTTCATGGTATCCAAACCGAATCAAAAATTTGGTATCGCAACAACTCTACCATAGACTACCATTGTTGCTGGCCGACGCTTTTCACTGTCATGTGACTGTGTATTCGAAGAATATGAACTAATTTTGACTATTTTGTTCCCTGACTCGCAGCTGTGTAATTCTCTCTGTGTTCCTCTGTCTCTCAAAGATGGTTTCAGGAAGGTTGTCCACGTGGACTCGGGAATCGTAAAACAGGAGAGGGATGGACCCGTTGAATTTCAACATCCTTTCTTTATCCAGGGGCAAGATGAGTTATTAGAGAACATAAAAAGGAAGGTACGGCTATATTGACACTGATCGGCGTGGCCATTGGTGACGGTGACTAATTCTTCTGTACCCGGTGCACTGAGTAACAGTCACCGGGAGAGGCATATCATGCAGTCAGCACTGGCTGTGGAGGATGAAAGACTGATTTACAACATAGAGGGACAGTATATACTATAAATCAATGTCTCCCTGTCCTCCCACCTCAATGGCGCAGCCTGAGCACCATCGCCGTTGCTCCCAGACTCCGCTCCTTTCTGTGGTCAGGCCCTACCTCGTTGCTTTTACAGAACCAGGCTGACCACAGAAAGGATCGACATTGGGGTGCAACGAGAGCAAAGGCTGTGGTGCCCTGGTTGCACCAAATGCTTAATTTGCATATGGCTTGATAACATTGCCACTGCCTGGCCCTGTCAATCAAAGAAGGTTGGGGCTGGGCACTAGTAAGACAAGAGCAACGGTGACACCCTTATTGCATCAAGCAGTACATTTACATACTAGAAAAAATGTGATATCGCCGGAGCGGAGCCTTGGATAGGGAAGGGGATAGAAATGTTTAAGGGTCCATTCACACGTCCGTAGTGTATTACGGATCCGCAGTACACCCGGCCAGCACCGAGCCACGGCCCGGAGGTTCGGGGCCGCGCTCTGGAAAGGCGGATGCGGAGAGCACATAGTGTGCTCTCTGCATCTATTCCTGACCCATTGAGAATGAATGGGTCCGCACCCGTTCCCGATATTGCGGAACGGATGTGGACCTATTTGCGGAAGTGTGAATGGACTCTTATTCTGGTAAGCAAAAACTGGCTGCGCCCTTAGAATAACGGACTAGTGAAAGCATGTGGTTGCAAGATAATGACCAATCCCCTATAGCAGATGGGACAGTCGTCCTGTTCTACCTGACATTTTGAACGCCTGTGTCTTAGGCCTGCAAATAATACATATGTGCGGTGTCTCACACAAGGACACGCAGTTCTATATTCTACCATACTCGGGTGGTCCATCTGTTATCTGCTCATTCTTGGTTTCTCATCTTGGATTTTCCTAGGTATCCTCTGCAAAACCTGAGGAAGCAAAAGTAAGACAGGAAGATATATCCAAAATCTTGAGCAGCACAGCTAAAGTTCAAGTCAAACAAGACACTATTGATTCCAGATTATTCTCCCTGAAAAGGTAACTTGCTACAACGGTCTTCCATAAAGGATTTGTAAACCCCACTTCATGTGGACACCATAGAGAAGGGAGCCACTAAGGAAGAGCTCTGGTGGATGCGGCTCAGCCACGTATTAGTCACCCGTTTCATCTGTAGCAGCCACGGGGGCCGGGGGTTTAATTAATAAAAAAAAATATATATATATATATATATATATAATATTTATACATTTTTTTTTTTGGGGGGGGGGGGGGGGCTTGCTTTCGTTATAAAAAAGGATAAGACGTTCTTTTCTGGTTATGTGCTCCATAAACTTGCTGTAGTTGACTGATAAACTACCTGTAGCGTGTGGTACCTGTGAAGACCTTGATGTATCTTAGGTTCCTACTATATCAGTTCCACAGATCCTTGGTGTTAACGTGCATGAATCTCTAAAAGTCATAATACTGTTACAATGTAACCAAGCCTGGTGCCACCTGATTACAATGGTTCCCCTGTTTTGCTGATCCGCACCCACTGCAGATAGATGACCATTTTTTTTTATCCATATACAAATGAGGTGTCAGTCAGTAGGTACGTAATCTCGCCTGGCTCTGTATTATCGAGCATGCCTGTTCACTCGCATATCGGCACATGTGGAATGCAGCGCTTCATCCCTTCCAGGAAAGGACTTTGGTGCAATGAGAGCAACAACGAAGCCCTTGTTGCACTAAATGGCAAAAACTTATTTTTTTTTGTATACCTGAAAGTTGTATAGTTACACAAATTGTAGATTGTGCATCATTTCCTCCATAGACCTAAAGGGGTTGTCCAAGTTATATTTATTGATGACCTATCCCCAGGATAGGTCATCAATATCAGATCGGCGGGGGTCCGACACCTGGCACCCCCTCCGATCAGCTGTTTGAAGAGAAGGCGTGCGCGGTGTCAGCGCTGCCTCCTCTTCACTGTTTACCTTCTAGCCGTTGCATCTGCAGTGGTGAGCAGGTGTAATTACACCCAAGCCTTCCTATTGAACACATAGTCGGGGCACCAGGTCTCTGAGATAACATCAATTTAGAGACCATAAAACTTTCCCACCCCTTATCTGTAAGATAATTAAGGACTCATTCTCAAGATCTTTAATATGTTGTTCTGTTTTTTTCCCTTTTTTTTTTTTCAAATGTCCATTCATTCCCCCCATGCCTCTGTTCTTATTGTATATATATTGCTGTTTCTTCATATATTCTTGCAGTACGCCTGGTGATGTCTCGAAAGCTCGCTATGTAACATCATTACTTCTATTTTTGTTAGCCATTAAAAGGTATCAAACCTGCAATACTCTTATTTTGTTTCTCTTAATGAGAGCACTAAACCATTTTCCTATTGAAATGAATGGGACGGCTTGGGTGTAATTACACCTGCTCACCACTGCAGATGCAACGGCTAGAAGGTAAACAGTGAAGAGGAGGCAGCGCTGACACCGCGCACGCCTTCTCTTCAAACAGCTGATCGGAGGGGTTGCCGGGTGTCGGACCCCCGCTGATCTGATATTGATGACCTATCCTGAGGATAGGTCATCAATAAATATAACTTGGACAACCCCTTTAAGGTGAACCCTTCAGATTTTTCTGTATTTTTGCATAAATTTGACCTAAAACCATCAGATTTTCAAAGTCCTAAAGGTAGATAAAGATAACCAAATGAGTCACAAATACTAGATCATTTATTTATTTAGGAAAATTATCCAATATCACATGTCTGTCAGTGGCAAAAGTATGTGAACCTTCGCTCTCAGCATCTGGTGTGACCGCCCCCACCTCCCCTTGTGCAACTAAATCTTTCCAGTAACTATTGATTAGTCCTGCACATTGGCTTGGAGGAATTTTAGCCGGTTCCTCCAGTTTAAAACAGCTTCAACTCTGTCATGTTGGAGGAATTTCTACCATTAACTGCTCGCTTCAGGTCCTTCCACAATATTTCCAATCGATTGACGCTTTTATTTATTTTATATTTTTTGGCAATTGAATTAGCAGCAGGGGTTCATAAATATCAGGACTC
Source organism: Bufo gargarizans (assembly GCF_014858855.1). Classification (NCBI taxonomy): domain Eukaryota; kingdom Metazoa; phylum Chordata; class Amphibia; order Anura; family Bufonidae; genus Bufo; species Bufo gargarizans. The sequence goes on from NC_058083.1 coordinate 302,483,806, forward strand.
CCTATGCACTAGAGCTGTTCAATACAAGATTTTAGCAAACCGGCTTGAGTCAATTCAAGAAGGTGATCCAGCATTTTGCTAAGGAGATCTGTCACTAGTTTATATTGTCCTTGGTTAGGACACCGTAAAACTGGGGACAGATTCACTTTAAAGGGATTCTGTCACCTGCTTTTAGCATTTTAAGCTGGCACCATCGCTATGTTGACTAAAGTACCTTATTTCCAGCGGTCTTCTTTTTACCTATTTTCGTTTGGTAGTTTTGATATAAAAGCGATTTTCTCGCCCATTTTCCTTGGGGGACACAGACCTTGGGTATAGCTCAGCTCCCTAGGAGGCGTGACACTAAGTAAAACTGTTAAGCCCCTCCTCCATCAGCTATACCCTCAGCCTGGAGATAGAGGCTACCAGTTTTAGCTTAGTGTCCAAGGAGGCAAGACACTCCCTGCTACTGCAGGGCTGTTTTCTCCTTGATATTTTATTTTTCTAATTTTGTTTTACTTTTTCCTAGGGATACCAGAGACGCATGGACCTCTCTGCTCTCCCGGGGTTGAGCTGCGCCAGTGCCAACTTATCTGCACTGCTGCCTCCCCCACAGAAGCAATAGGAGGATCTGGGCAGCAATGGCTCCCCTACATCCCGCCAGCTAGGGGGTCGCCCGCACGCCAAGCCCCTCTCCCAGCTTCCTGCCACTGCGGTGCCAGTGGCTGAAGGGGCGACCCTGCTGGAAGGAACTGAGGGTGAAGACGTCGTTCGGTGAGATGGCTATTCCAGCCCATACCCCGTCCCTATTTGCAGCACCTACCCCTCTGGGTAAGGGGGGCACCCGTGGTCGCTCATTCTGAGCGCTCAAGCAGACCCTCCCCAGCTCCCCTCAGGTTATCCTAAGCAGGGGGGCCGCCTTCCTCCACGCCGTTCCCCCCACGCTGCTTTCTTCAGCCCGGCATTCTCTCTCCCTCTCTCCCTTCCCGCCGCCGCCCACTCCGTTCCGATCGGGGGGCGGGGCTTATGCCCGACATGGGCAGATCGCGGCGGTGCTTGTTTCTCGGCGGAGCAAGGGACATGGTGGCAGAAGGTCACCCACCTGGGCAAATCGCCGCACTCTAGGGGCCTGCGGGCCCTTTATTATCTGGCTTCTTAGCCCTGAGAGCATTTTCGGCAGCAGGGGGCGTGGCTTACGCGCGCGCGCGCGTCATGTTGGGGGCAGAGTTAAGTTCTCCTTCACAGGAGACATTTCAAGCGCTGGAGGGGGCGGAGCTTGTTTCCCCGCGTTTCTGCTGAGATTTCCCGCGCTTCCTCACTCCTGACAGGAAGCTGAGACACGGTGGGGGACTCTAAACTCCTGTGTACATCGCTCGGCTTCTGTGGGCGCTATCTGCTGGCTCACTGCTGTTGCTGCTCTCTGCTGCTGCTGATCTGCTCCATCTCTACTCCTGACGTTCTTCTGAGGCACTGGTAGGACAGTTAACCCTCTCCTAACCCTCCTGGTCATAGCTGCTATAACCCTTTGTGGTCTCTATTTTAGAGTACAACCACCTTTCAGCATGTCAGATCCCACGGGTGCCCCCAAACCCTGGTACCATGCCTGTAAGGAACTTTTTCCGCACGGGCAATCTGAGCCGCATTGCCTTGCATGTCAGGCCCCGGTGCAGGGCCCGCTTCCCGCTGCGCCCCCCGGTGCCTCTGAACCCCCTGACTGGGCTAGGTCTCTGTCTCGGGCAGTGGAAAGCCTTACACACGTAGTGGGCCGTCTAGTGGATAGACCGCCTCTCCCGCAGGCTGCCACAATCCCTGTCGCACCCGCTGGGACTACCGTTTCTGCCGCCCCCACTGGTTCCCTGCCTCCCAGCGAATCTTCCAGGGCCCGGCATACTCAGAAACGTTCAAGGGTTGAGCGCACATCTTCTCCAGATGCTTCGCTCTCTCCGCCATGCGTGCGAGCTCAGTCAAGTCTATCCTCTCAAAGGGATACGCTTTCTGAGGGAGAACTGGCGGATTCGGACGTGGACATGGACTCAGAGCTTCCGTCCAAATTGGTGTCCGCGGTGGGGCATCTTATCACTAGCATCCGTGATACCTTTCAGATACACGATGACCCCCCCAGCTCCGAACAGGCCGGCGTGTCCTTTCTCCGCCCCAGACAGGCCTCCAAGGTTTTTCCCATACACGCTGATTTTTCTTCTGTGGTATCCAAGGCTTGGACCCGGCCTAACGTCCGCTTTATTACACCCAAAAAGCTGGACATTTGCTATCCCTTTCCAGCGGATTCTGTGACCACGTGGACATCCCCGCCTAAGGTTGATCCTCCCGTGGCTCGCCTGTCCAAAAGCACTACTATTCCTGTACAGGACGGACCTTCCCTCCAGTCTGTTGAGGACCGTCGTACGGAATCCCTCTCCAAGGCCATATTTACTGCCTCTGGTTCGGCCCTTAGACCGGTCTTTGCCTCCGCCTGGGTTGGTAAAGCGGTCTCTGAATGGGGTTTGCAGCTGGAACGGGAGTTAGGGTCGGACGTCCCTGTTCAGGACCTCCGTTCCTTAGCCCAACTAATTGTTCAGGCCGGACAATTCGTCTGTGAGGCCTCCCTTGATGCGGGTGCCCTCATTGCCCGTTCCTCTGCCCTGGCAGTTTCTGTCAGGAGGGAACTCTGGCTGAAGGTTTGGGCGGCGGACGCCGCTTCCAAACGCTCTTTGGCCGGCCTACCATTTACGGGTTCCCGCCTGTTCGGGACCCGTCTGGACGAACTTATATCAGAGGCCACGGGTGGGAAGAGTACTCGCCTCCCCCAGTCCAGGCCAAAGGGCGCCCCCCCCCCCGTGGTCGCGCTGGTTCGTCCCGTTTTCGGTCCTTTCGCAAGACCACCGGGTCTAGACCCGCGGCCAGTTCTTCCTCCTCTGGCCCAGCCCAGGATAGTCGCAAGAAGCTGTTTTTTTCGGACGCAACCTACCTGGCGCAAGTCCCAGCCTGCACGGGCTCCCACAGGCCAGCAGCCCTCTGCCTGAAGGTGCGCCCCCACCCACCCGGGTGGGGGGCCGCCTTCTCCTGTTCAGGAACGTATGGCGGGCCCACATCTCAGACGCATGGGCGCTCGAGATTGTATCTTGCGGATACAAGATCGAATTTGCGTCCATTCCGCCAGACCGTTTCTTCCGATCCCGTCCTCCGCGGGATCCCGTACGAGCGGCCGCCTTCTTCGCGGCCATTCGCTCTCTAATGGACAAGGGTGTCGTCGCCCCCGTGCCTCCGACAGAAAGGTTCAGGGGGTTCTACTCGAACCTCTTTGTGGTTCCCAAGAAGGAAGGCTCAGTGCGACCGATCTTGGACCTAAAACGCCTGAACCGTTTTCTCCGACTGCAGAGATTCCGGATGGAGTCTCTCAGGTCTGCAGTGGCCTCCCTGGAAAGAGGGGATTTCATGGTTTCGATCGACATTCAGGATGCATACCTCCACGTTCCGGTTGCTCCATGTCATCACCGCTTCCTGCGCTTCGCGGTGGGGGACGATCACTTCCAATTCGTCGCCCTTCCCTTTGGTCTGGCGACGGCTCCTCGGGTGTTCACCAAGGTCCTGGCCCCTGTCTTGGCCCTTCTACGTTCAAGAAGTGTTTTTCTTCTCCCATACTTGGACGACATCCTGGTCAAGGCACCCTCCTTCTCTCAGGCATCCGGCAGTGTGGAACTCACCCTGGAGACCATGACGCGGTTCGGTTGGGTTATCAACCACCCCAAGTCTTCCCTTATCCCCTCCAGACGGCTGATCTTCCTGGGGATGCTCCTGGATACAGAGTTGGCGGAGGTCCGCCTCCCGTCGGACAAGCGTCTGGCCCTTCGCGGGTCGGTTCACAGTCTCCTCCGTCACCACCGCCCTTCCCTCAGATCCAGCATGCGGTTGTTGGGAAAGATGGTTGCCTGTTTCGAAGCGGTGCCGTTCGCACAATTCCGATCCCGCACCTTTCAGAGGGCAATTCTGTCGGCCTGGGACAAATCACCGAGGAGTCTGGACAGGACCTTTCTTCTGCCTCCCCTGGCTCGGGCTTCCCTCAGCTGGTGGTTGCATATCCCTCTAAGGGGGAAGTCCTTCCTCCCACTGAACTGGCTGGTGATTACCACCGATGCCAGCTTACGGGGGTGGGGGGGGGGGGGGGGGTTTCCCCTCCCCGGTCCGTCCAGGGCGTTTGGTCTCTATCGGAGTCCAGACTTCCAATCAATATTCTGGAACTGAGGGCGATTCTTCTGTCCCTCAGACACTGGACCCATCTACTGAGGGGCCACCCTGTTCGGATCCAATCGGACAATGCCACGGCTGTGGCATACATAAACCATCAGGGAGGCACTCGCAGCGATGCAAGAGGTGACCCTCATTCTCCTCTGGGCGGAGACGCACGTGCCGGCCTTATCCGCGATTTACATCCCAGGGGTGGACAACTGGGCGGCGGATTTCCTCAGCCGGTCCACCATCGACCCGGGAGAATGGTCCCTGCACCCAGAGGGTGCCCTTTGTCTTCGCTGGGGTCGCCCCGACGTGGACCTCATGGCTTCCAAATTCAACCACAAGGTCCCCCTATACCTGGCCAGGGCACGGGACCCGATGGCATACGGCGCCGACGCGCTCGTCCTTCCGTGGCGCGAATTCTCCCTTCTGTACGTCTTTCCTCCTTTTCCCCTCCTGCCACGGGTTCTTCAGAGGATCGCGGCAGAGGGCGTTCCCGCGATTTTATTCGCCCCGGATTGGCCCCGCCGGTCTTGGTACGCCGACCTAATGTTGCTGTTGGCAGACGCACCGTGGCCACTGCCCTCCAGGGAAGACCTTCTCTCTCAGGGACCGATCTTCCACGAGCATTTAGGCTCGCTACGTTTGACGGCGTGGCTATTGAGACCGCCGTCTTAACGCAACGGGGTTTCTCCGCGGACGTAGTCCGCACCATGATCCGTGCTCGTAAGCCCGTATCCTCTAGGATCTACTCTCGGGTTTGGAGGTCCTATCTGGGGTTCTGTGAGTCCCGGAGCATCCCTCCTCTCCGATTCTCTCTTCCCACACTCCTGTCCTTCCTCCAGTCGGGTCTGGACCTGGGGCTGAGCCTCAGTTCTCTGAAGGGTCAGATTTCGGCACTGTCTATTCTTCTCCAGCGTCCCCTGGCCCCTCTAGGGCCAATTAAGACCTTCTTACAAGGGGTGGCTCACTCTGTTCCGCCGTACCGCCCTCCAGTTCCTTCCTGGGACCTGGATGTGGTGCTCTCGGCGCTCCAATCTGCCCCCTTCGAGCCTTTACGGGAAGTCTCCCTTCGTCTTCTGTCCTGCAAGGTCATCTTTCTTGTGGCCATCACGTCTCTCCGACGGGTGTCGGAGTTAGCGGCTCTTTCTTGCTCCGACCCTTTCCTGATCTTCCACCAGGATAAGGTTGTGCTTAGGCCTGTCTCGACCTTCCTGCCAAAGGTGGTTTCCGCCTTTCACATCAATGAGGACATCGTCCTTCCGTCGCTCTGTCCCTCTCCTTCCCACCCCAGAGAACGGGAACTGCACCGTCTGGATGTGGTCAGGGCGTTGAGGATTTACTTGGAGGTCACCGGATCCTTTCGGCGCACGGACTCCCTGTTTGTGGTTCCGGGGGGTTCGCGCAAGGGTTTGGCGGTCTCCAAGGTGGCTATTGCCCGTTTCATTAAACTGGCAGTGTCTGAGGCTTATCGAGCCAAGGGCAGAGCTCCGCCTTTCGGCATCACTGCTCATTCCACCAGAGCAGTCGGAGCTTCCTGGGCGCAGAGGCATCGGGCCTTGGCTGAACAGTTGTGCAAGGCAGCCACTTGGTCCTCTCTACACACTTTCACAAAGTTCTATAGAGTGCATACGCATGCATCGGCGGATGCTGCCTTGGCCCGCCTGGTTTTGCAGGCAGCGGTTTCCTGATGCTCTGGTGGTGTTCCACCTTGGGTTTGTGGTCCCTCCCTTCTTGGACTGCTCTTGAACGTCCCAAGGTCTGTGTCCCCCAAGGAAAATGGGCGAGAAAAGGAGATTTTTGTATAACTTACCAGTTAAATCTCTTTCTCGCTCTTCCTTGGGGGACACAGACCTTGGGTATAGCTCAGCTCCCTAGGAGGCGTGACACTAAGTAAAACTGTTAAGCCCCTCCTCCATCAGCTATACCCTCAGCCTGGAGATAGAGGCTACCAGTTGCGTGTCCAAGTAGTGAAAGGATAACAACCAATAACGGGAACAACCAGCCAGCAACCCAACGGGGCGCCAAACCATAACCCTGTAACCAAACACAGAAGGGTGGGTGCTGTGTCCCCCAAGGAAGAGCGAGAAAGAGATTTAACTGGTAAGTTATACAAAAATCTCCTTTTTATGTTATGCTAATTAGGGTCCAAGGTGCCCTGAGGGGCGTTTTTTTGTCATTCTCTGGTGCCCAGTGATGCCCCCCTGCAGTGCCTAAGACAGCCTCCTGATCATCAAAACACCTCCAACAGCCCGGCAAATGGTTCCGCCCCCTCCCCACGTCATAAACTACCTTATAGATATGCCCCGTCCTTTTTCCTGTCTGCGGCCAGAAAACTCGCGCAGGCGCAGTACCGCCTGTGGCCTGCGCGATCATCAACCTCCTGAGGGCAACAGCCTCAAAAGTCTCACTGGGCATGCGCCGAGCCCAGTGATGTGACCTGAGTGCTGTTGCCCTCAGGACATTGATGATCGCTCAGGCTGCAGGCGGTACTGCGCCTGCGTGAGTTTTCTGGCCGCAGACAGGAAGGAGGACGGGGCATTTCTATAAGGTAGATTATGACGTGGGGAGGGGGCGGAACCGTTTGCCGGGCTGTGGGAGGTGTTTTGATAATCAGGAGGCTGTCTTGGGCACTGCAGGGGGGCGTCACTGGGCACCGGAGATTGAAAAAAACGCCCCTCTGGGCACCTTGGACCAAATTTGGCATAACCTAAAAATCGCTTTTATATCAAAACTACCAAACGAAAATAAGTAAAAAGAAGACTGCTGGAAATAAGGTACTTTAGTCAACATAGCGATGGTGCCAGCTTAAAATGCTAAAAGCAGGTGACAGAATCCCTTTAAGGTCAGGACTTTGACTTGGTCATTCCAAAACATTAACTTGATTATTCTTTAACCATTCTTTGGTAGAACAGCTTGTGTCTAGGGTCATTGTTCTCTTGAGATTCAGCTACAGATGTCCTGATGTTTTCCTTCAGAATTTATTGTTCCATATATAATGGCTCAGATGCAGCAAAACATTTGAGAGGAGGTTTTTATGTTAGTACATCCAGGGATCTCGAACAACTCCTCAGGGTTGCAATGCAAGATTTTCCTTTTTTTGTTTTAAATGAAAAGCATTATATTTAGAAAGTTCCATTTTGGTCTCGTGCATCCAAAACAAACATTGTCCCAGAAGATAGGTCATCAGTACAAAAATCTTGGAAAACCCCTTGAAGGGGTTGTCACTTCAATACAAGCCACTTACTAATGTATTGTTATTATCCATATTGCTTCCTTTGCTGGCTGGATTCATTTCTCTATCACTTTATACACTGCTCGTTTCCATGGTTACAGACCACCCTGCAATCCATCAGTCCGGAGTGCATTCAAGTAAATGGGTCTGCATCAGCAGACGGCAACCACACAGTCGGTGCCCAATTTGAGGTCCGCAGCATGGCCATGGCCAGCACACGGTCCTGTGCATGAGGCCTTAGCATGTATCGAGCGAGAGCTGTCAGTAATTGATAGTTGTGCATAGGGGCTATATTAAGTTCAGAAAGGGCATCATGTTTATTGGTCACATGGCCAAGGCACAGCTCAGTCAAGTGAATGGCCCTGGGCTGCAATACCAAGCACACCCGTTATCCAATCAACAGCGAGGACGCTGTAGTGGTCTTCAAACAGGTGATTGGCAGGGGTCTGGTTGTCGGAGCCCCACCGATCCGGAGGATAGAGCATCAATATTAAACACCTTGAAAACCCCTTTAACCATTGGCCTTATTCCTCTTTTGAGCGGATTGTGGATTTTCTTTGCAGGGAGAATGAAGCGTTATGGAGAGAAATTTCCGACCTGCGCGCTAAACACTCTCAGCAGCAGCAAGTTATTAGAAAGGTAAGGTTTTATTTGTAATGCTTTTGGGCCTTTTTCCAGAAGAATAAACTCAAATTGTCCCCTAAAGTAGCTCAGAATTCACCAATCAAACTTGACCCTTGTCTGTTTCCAAGTTTTCTTGCATTGATGTCTTTCACAAGGTTTCCTTAGCTGTTACCCTCTAAAAGGATTTGTCCCATCTTGCCATTTTCCTGCTCTGGCCAGGGGAGGCGAGTTACGGAAACGGCTGAGCATCCAGTGCTTTGCTAGTTTTCTTCAAGGAGTTTTACACTGATGACCTATCCTCTGGATAGGTGATCAGTATTTCATGTGTGGTGGTCTGACACCTGGGATCAGCTGTTTGACAAGGCAGTAGCGCTGTGGCCTTCTCCAGCTTTTCCTCGGTCACTTGGCCTAGGCACAGCTCGGCCCTATTGAAGTGAATGGGGCTGAGCTGCGATACCAAGCATAGCTACTATACAGTGTACAGCACTGTGCTTGGTAAGCGGATACTGGTGACCTATCCAAAGGATCGGTCATCAATTTAAAACTCACAGGAAATTCCTTTAACTTCCATAACAGTGCATGGGAGGTAGGCAACGCTGTTTCCATATCTCGGGAGTTATGGCGATTGAAGGTACAGTCCTGCATGGAGGCAGGTGAAAAAGCATGGGGCTTTTATATAGATTGCTACTTGGCCACACAATTTGTCTGGTATTACCATATTTTTATCCACTAAACCGCATGGCCATTAACATGACTGCCCTGTTGTGTGAGTAAAGCTACAACGTTACCAGTAAAATCGTGCAGTGTATTAAAGGGGTTATCCAACAGTATAAACACCAACTGCCGTCCAGGCCCCTCCTATGGAAGACAATTACACGGCACCCACGTCCCTTTTGGATCCCTGCATGACATCATTGTGGGGGGTGTTTATACTTTTGAGTAACCCCTTTAACATTATTTGAAAATCTCACGTATGTGTGGTGTTCAGCTACATGTGAATGCCACTCTGTGACCATACCCTAATGCCTCTATGAAGGCAGTGCCATAAATTACCAGCGAGACTCGGGTCTAGGTATTCACAGTGAAGCAGTAGTTATACAGTTTATTATGTAACGTGGAAGGAGGCAGTAGCTTGTATTGAAGCGGTTTGTTCCAATTAATTCAGTGTAGGAGGATCTAGAGCTGCAGATCTGGTTCTCTTGCTATTAACTAGGACCTCAGCTGTATGTGCACTTGCATCTCGTCCATATGTAATGCTCCCCTAACGTCATGTCTTTATGGAAAGACTACAGACTAGACCTGAGGCTAGTCAACTCTGTGATGAAACTTTATTAGAACATGTAACCACATCTATTGGTCTGCCGTTTTTATTTTATTTTTTATATATAATTCCAGACATTTTAAAGCATCACCAACATTTCAAAGTACTTTTGAAATGTCATAGAGACATATCGAAAGAACGATGAGAGAGAAGCAAGCGTACATCACTCGCGCGCTCTCTCTCCTCACTGCACAAGATGGGCTCCAGCAGCGAGGAGAGAGTACAATATGCGTGCGCTTCTCTCCCCTCAGTCTAGAGATTGGTGAAGGTCTCAGGCCTCCACTGATGTAAACTTTTGATATGACATACCAAAAGTTTTTGAAAAGTTTGTGACTCCTTTAAGAATGTCTTTGTCTTTTTCCTGGGCTCTGCCTGTGTCCCTTTAGGGTACTTTCACACTAGCGTTATTCTTTTCCGGCATAGAGTTCCGTCAAAAGGGCTCTATGCCGGAAAAGAACACATCAGGCATATCCCCATGCATTCTAAATGGATAGAAATCCGTTCAGTTTGTATCAGTATGCCTTCCGTTCAGTCACTGTCAGGCGTTTTGGCCGGACATAATAATGCAGCATGCTGCGGTATTATGTCCGTCCTAAATGCCTGATCAGTCGCCGGAATGCCAGATCCGGCATTAATTCCCATTGAGGCTTAGTTCACACGAACGTGTGTGATCTGTGGCCATATTGCGGCCCTCAAATCGCGGGCTGCAGTACACGGCCACAGTTCAGTGTGCATTCCGCATCACGGATGCAGACCCATTCACTTCAATGGGTCTGCAAATCCGGAATTGCGGAATGGCCGCACGGGACGGGACCCCTCGGAAGCACTACGGAGTGCTTCCAGGGGGTTACGTCCTGTACCTCTGTTCCGCAAAAAGATAGGACATGTTCTATCTTTTAGCGGAACGGGCGGATCGCGGACCCATTAAAGTGAATGGGTCCGCGATCCAATGCGGCTGACCTACGGCCGGCGATCGTGCATTGCGGACTGCTATTTGCAGGCCGCAGCACGAGCACGGGTCACACACGTTCGTGTGAACTCGACCTGACTTGTATTAGTGCCGGATCTGGCATTGCAGAACAACTTGTGCAGACCGGGAAAACTGTGAAAAAGACTACAAGACTGATCCGTCCATCTGCATGACAAGCAGAGAGACAGATCTGTTGTTGCGATGCATTTGTAGACAGATCCGCACCTGGATCCGTCTACAAATGCTGTCAGTTGTCACACTGATCGGCGGATCCGGCAGGCTGCTCCGACGATGGAACTGCCTGCCGGATCACACTAACGCTAGTGTGAAAATAGCCTTATATTGCTGGTTCAGCGCTCTGTTTTCGGAGGCTAGACTTGACACTAATGCTTTGGGCTTTCGTCCTGTTTCTTCTGCTTTCAGATTGTACAGTTCATTGTGACCTTGGTGCAGAATAACCGATTAGTCAGTTTGAAGAGGAAACAGTAAGCACATCTTATTCAGCTGCTATTGTGAGTGCAAAGAACATAAAAGAGCAGTAACTACATGTTCTCCATTCTTATTTTGAAGGCCATTGCTTTTGAACACAAAAAGTTCCCCCAAAGGCACAATACTGCAGACTATGGTTAAAGATACTGGAGAGGACAACCACCATGTAAGTTGACTAATGCGGATGTCTTGATGCCTTTCTTTCTTCATTAGATATCGTATGCACGCTGCGTATTAATGGCCATTTCAAGAGGTTGTATGTGTTTCACATACACAATTGCTAAAACGTGGTAGTATATTCTAATCCTTTCAGACCAGGTTATTTTATTTTTATTTTTTTCAGGTGTGTTTGTTTTTTTCCTTTCACGTATGAGGGCTTGCTTTTTGCAGGACAAGATGTTTCTAATGGCAACATTTAGGGTTGCATGCAATATGGTGGAAAACAGGAAAAAAAGTTGAAATGGGGTGGAATTATAAAAAAAAAAAAAAAAAACATTCCGCTGAAATTATGAAGAGGCACCGTCCCCTCCATAACTTAGGCGTATGCAGCACCAGTTCTAAATGTAAGACCGCTTCTGAGCTGTCTTGCATTCAGACCTTTTTCTACCCCTGAAACAGGCGTGCCGGCTCGTCACCTTGCTCGCCTACGCCAGAAACGCAATAATGGGCCTGGCGTGAGCTCCGTAACTAACCGCAATCAGTGCCTGAAATATGCCTAATTTAGATTAACTCCTAAGTTCCTGTACAGCCCTGCCACAGGAATGCTTGCCACAAGAAATAGTGTTCAGCAGCCCTGTACTACTCCTAAGTACAGGGGCTGTCGCACACTGAATCCGGCTCCCCTGATCCTTGCCGGGGGGGGGAGCTGGAGCATGGCTGGGAATGTGCGCTCCCAGTCTTTAACTTCCCAGATGCCATGGCATCTGAGGGGTTAACTGTATCATTAATTGCATACATTAGCCCCCGATGCCTGCTGCCTAAAACAGCAGGCATCCGGCAGCTATTTTGAAATGCCCGACCGCCTACGTAAATTTACGTTGGGCATTCGAGAAGGGGCCGGGAACACGGAACTCCGGCAGAATTGAAAGCTTGATTACGTACAGGTATTTAAACTGATACAACGTATGTCTAATGCCATGTATAGGAAAGCAGCCAATCCCAGGAAGCTCCACTTCCGCACTCATCCCAACATAGCCAAAGGACTTCCTCCTGCTCCGTGTTGGTGACAAACTAGAAGGGGATTGACTGTGTGGATCAGTTCATTCGCTATGCCAGCACCCTTCTTTTTCTAGGCACGAGCAGTGCTTGAGAAGAGGGTTGTCCTGGGTAACGAACTGAGCCATACAGCCAACCCACTTCAAACGCGTCACCGCCACAAGGAGGGGCAGGAACAAACGAAGTGGAGCTTCCTGGATCGCAGGACCAGTGCTCAAATGAGGACATCAGAGCAGCTAGTATAGTTTTCATTTGAAACACAAAGAAACCGCTTTTTATGTGACAACAGACATTTAAGACTCTGTTCTCACATTGCACATGCCTGAAAAATGTCACTCTTGACAGTGTCCCACATTGCAAGCGGATTATGGAATTATTCAGATGTGGATGATGATGGTAGAAATCTTCAAAATATGTGCCTAAGGGCCCAATGCTTTGGATTATAAAAAAAAAACTAAAAAAAAAGCACAAATACAGTCTCCCCCCCCCCCCCATGCTGTGTAAATTTTGAAAAATGTGCATCCATACATGATGAAATATCTTATATGTATTAGTTCCCAAAATTTTAAAACCATTATTAAAAGAATGTATATTGTGGTCAATCGAAGAGCAATTTTGTCTCATTACACAAGTTTTACTTGTCGTTTCAGGTGACCTTTCATGAGGTCACCTGAAACTAATCGAATCATGAGCTCAGCTTCAGAGCAGTAGGAGACTAGCTGCTATGGTTTTTCCCATACACAGCACAAAGAGGAGATTCTGCTCCCCCTATCTTTCTCGCATAGACACATAGCAGTGTGGAGGACATTATTATGTAGATATAGTAAGTAGAGTTTCTGTGAAGACTGGGAGTAGCACCATTTATTTATTTTTCTTCCCCCTGCAACTTTCATTTTGCAAATGCTCCCTCCATCCGCATTTCCATGTATGTTTATTGGCGGCAGATGTAACATGATCCCTCATCGATCCTAAAAAACAAAACAAAAAAAACAATCTCCTCTCTGCCTTTCTCAAGATGGATTTAATGAGTGAGTGAACAGTTCGAGTCAGTTTGTTGGAGTAGAGGAGCCAGATAAATGGAGAAGGAGGCTTTTTTTTTTTTTCTCTGATGAGATATATTACATAGTTTCTTATATTCACTTGCACTATTGATTAATGCAAATTTTGTTGAAACAGTGGCACTTTTCAGCCTCGAGCTCCAAGCAGTGGCCTGTAGTAAACAGACTTGATTATGACTAAAGGATAGGAAAATAATCCAGTTTTATTTGCAATGTTTTCCAGGTCCCACTCAGGACAGAAGCTTTAAATAGAGGAGAGATTTCTGATGATATAGTAATTTATGACATAACAGACAACCTGGAGGATGAAAGAGAGAAACCCCAGACTTTTCCTGAAAATTCCGAAAGAGCGTCTCCTGAAACGTTAAAGTAAGATCTCCTAAATTCACGCATTCTTATATTTTTGTGTGTGTATATGAGAGAAAATCTGAATCCTTGTTTTTACCAGCAGTCCGCCTTCACCTGAAATTGTAATAGTGGAGGATGACAGTGAAGATGAAGAGGTCACAGTTGTTCAATCAGATACAACTGCAGAGATAATTGGGCCATTGAGCCCAGTCCGTGAGGACATTTCAAGCCCACTGATGTCTGGTCCTCTGCTGTTGAATAACCAGTCCTCACTCAGCACAGAAGACCCTGTCACTATGATGGATTCTATTCTTAATGAAAGTGGTGTTATTTCTCAGAATATTAATCTCCTTGGAAAGTAAGTACCAGCTCCCAATTGGCTGATTATAGAAACTAGCAGAAGGCATGCACACAGGTTGTGTGTTCCACAGTATTGCTATATAGTGCGACTGGTTGGGCTTCTCAAAGGGGATTTCTGGCTCTAAGGTCAATTTCACACAAGCGTGTTCAGTCATGGAAGCACGCTCTATGAGATGGCTGCATTTCCCGGACCAAACATTACTCCTCTGACTTGAACTCGCAGGATCATAGTGATCTATGACGTTGAAGTTCTTGCCTGACTGCAGGACGACTGTATTGTACTCATGGCATTATGTGAGTACAGTAGACCAGCGGTTGGGCAGGAACTCACAGCATCATCGATCATTATAATGCTGTGAGTTTGCATCAGAGGAGCAATGTTCGGTCTAGGAAATGCAGCCATTGCACGGAGCTTATTTCCCAGACCATGCACACGACCATATGTATTTTTCAGTCCGCAAAATACAGCTTTTTGCGCAACCCACATAGGGGTGCGGAAAAGTATCATCATGTACCCTTTTGTAATGGAGCCGCAGACACTAAAAACTGCGCGTTTTATTTTTAAGAGTTAGGAAGCTTGGAAAATAGATAATTTGGGCCATATATTTAAAGCGATAGTCCCATAATAGAGGGTTGCCACCTCTTCATTTATTCAATGCCTGGGTGCAGCAGCTGGTGGCCACCACCCTGTTCTGGAGATATTTGAGATGGGCACCTATTACATCCTGTGGCTTGTCTGCAATTTAAGTAATAAGTGTTTGCCTGTAATTTTGTGATGTTGAAATTGTCACCAAAGGTTTAGCTGGGTGGAAAAGGAGCGTCAGCAAGACATAACATTTATACTGTACTCAGGGCAGAGGATATACTTGGGGTCCTTCAGAGAAAAAAATCGCTTCTGGATCACTTAATCTAGGAACCAAAGATATGCAGTGTGACAAGGGGTCAATAACTTTCACAAAGCTGCTGAATAATAAAGTTTCTGTTCTATTTGCTGTATTATGTACCCTTCCTCTTTTATAGAATGGAACTCATAGACTATCTGGACAGCATTGACTGCACGCTAGAAGATTTCAAAGCATTACTATCTGGACGTCAGTTCAGCATGGATCGAGATCTGCTGGTTGATGTACGAACACATTTATTTTTTTACTTTCCGTTTTGCATATTTTAATATTATAAATCAGATTACATTACATAAATATGTTGCGTCTTTTTAAGGTTACTTTCACATCTACTCTTTCCTATCCGGTTTTGACATCCGGCAGAGGATCTCAAAACTGGAGGCGAACGCTTCAGTTTTGTCCACATTCACTTGTCAATGGAGACCAGAATGCATTCCGTTCCGGTTTGTAGCCGTTCTATGCCAGACATGAAAATTTTGTGTAATCCGGTGCCCATTGACTTACAATGGTTTTAGAGTCGGATCTGACATGTTCATTTTCAATATAATGCAACTGGATTCTTTCAGAACGGATGCTGCCGGTTGTATTATTCAAATCTCATGCCGGATGTCAAAACCGGACTGGAAAAACGCTGATGTGAAAGTAGCCTAAGATTTGCTTGTTTATATAAAGCAGTTCAGCCTTTCAGAATCTCCACGTTAGTCACTGTTTGGGGTACGCTACCATTTGCTATCACTAGCTCACATGTTTTCAGCTTGTAACCTCATGCCTTTTTTGAGATCAAAGTAAAAAAAATATAATAATCTATACAAAGATGCTAAATATATTCAGCCATGTTTTTAACCCCTTTAGCTGGAAGGCTGGAGAAAAAAATTACAAAATGGGGTGAAACTGGAGAAAAAGCGCAATCCTGCTACTTTTTACTGAATTTCTTTTTACGGCTTTCCCTGAGCAGTAAAACTGACCTGTTGTCTTCATTCTCCGGGTCAGTACAATTACAGTAATAAAACATTTGGATAGTTTTTCATACTGAAAAAAATAAAACCTTTTTTATTTTATGTGGGGCAAGCTATGATTTTTATTGCTAACATTTTGGATTGTCATCAGAACTATGTTTTTGATAACTTCTTATTTATAAATTTTTTGGGGGGAGAAGTGATGAAAAAATGGATTTTATTTTCTGCTACGGCGTTCACCATACAGGATACATACCGTATTTTTCGCCCTATAAGACGCACCGGCCCATAAGACGCACCTAGGTTTTTGGGGAGGAAAATAAGAAAAAAATTATTTTTAGCTTTTGGTGGGTTTGGAACTAATGGTGGTCAGTGCGTCTTATGGGGCGAAAAATACGGTACATTTATATTTCAATAGGCATCGCCATTTCCCAAAAACGCCCACACTATGATGTTTAGAGGGTGACTTGCATTTAATATTTTATGCTAAACTTTTTTTACTTTGTGATTCGCTATGTTATGGATAACTATAACTATGTTATAGAACAGGACTCTACAGGAACTACAGCTATAAAGGCCTTGGTTTCTTCAGAGAGACCAAGGCTTTTATACAGAAACAAGAGCTTCCCCGATCTCCCAGCAAATGCCTCTTCAGATGGAAAATAAGAAATGGCAGTCTGAACTTATGTGCAGTACTACTCAAGTATTACTGCAAATAATAGTCCAGAATCCTGGTGACCGATTCCTTTTTAAAGGGTTTATCCCATTAAGACCACTTATCCCCCTCCCCACAGGTTAGGGAACAAACGTCTACTCAGAAACGGGGCCCATACTGCCTGAGCGGTGGTTACACATGCACGCCGCCACTTCATTCAGCTCTATGGGGCTGCCAGAGATGGCAGAACACTTGTACTTGGCAATCTTTGATAGTCCCACAGAGTTGAAAGGAGTATCCCCCATTGTTGTGATCAGAAGAGTCCCCTCCGGTCGGACCTCCTCGGATCCTTATTCCCTATCTTTTCAGTTTCAGTTAGCCATTTAGTGTGCATTTCCCTTGTCATTACAGAGGTTTTCCAGGGTCTAGATATTGATGTCTTAATCTGGGGGTAGGCCATGAATATCAAATCTGTAGGGATTGACACCCCCATTGATGAACTGCTTTTGTGGGGCACCAGAAGAGCTTTATGCATTGTGCAGTTGCCCTACGGCAGCTTGGCTCCCGTTCAAGTGAGCCCCCGCCTATTTAGTATTGATGAGCTCTCCTGTGAATAGGTCATTGGTATCTAGACACTGAAAACGCATTTAAAGTATGGGCTCATTCACATGGCTGTTCGGCCTCTCCCGTATTGCCCCCAAATAGTGGGTCCGAAATATGCAGGCACCAGCTATGTGCACCCCATCATGGATCACTTGAATGGATCCGGAAGGTCGTGGCGGAACGGAGGCATGGAAGCACTACGGAGTCAGTGCCCGCAATGCACGGAACGGCCATGTGTATTAGTCCTAAGTGTGTATATATACCGCTATATAAATTTTCAAAGAAAATTGCAGCCTTTCCTATAAGTAGAGCACAAGTGATCTGATTAAGGAAAATGTACAAAGTTCCTTCTCATCCTAATGTGAAGACGAGATTTAAAACTGCCCCTTACTGTTTTATGGTGTATTCATCCTAAAAATGATGATGCCTAAGAATGGTGGCCATTTCCTCATCAGTCTGAGGCAGATTGCGGTGTTTTATAAATGTTTTTAAGGCCTCTTGCACACAACCGTGGTTTTGTTCCGCATCAGAGCCGAATTTTTTGCGGCTCGGGTGCGGCCCCGTACACTTTAAGGGGCCGCAAAAGATGCGAACAGCACTCCGTGTGCTGTCCGCATCCGTTGTTCTGTTCCGTGGCCCCACAAAAATTATAGATCATGTCCTATTCTTGTCTGTTTTGCGGACAAGAATAGGCATTTCTATAATGGACCGCCTGTTCCGTTCTGCAAATTGTGGAAGGCACACGGTCGTCATCCGTGTTTTGCGGATCCACAATTTGCGGACTGCAAAACACTGCACCTTCGTGTGCAAGAGGCCTAACACTCATTGGAAATGCATGTATGTCTGTTTCAGTCTGACTGGTGTGCATTACAGAGGGAATCTGGCACAGCGGTCCTTGGGTCTTGAGGGAAAAAAATGAAAAAACAGAATTTTACTTAATTTTTCTTTTACATCTTTCCTTTTTTCAGATTTTCTCCAATAATGACCAAATGAGTCCTTCTGACTATCTAAACGGTCCAAAGGTACATATCTAACAGGAGATGGCCTGTATTCCCTCACTTTATGCATTTAACGACAGTGGGTTCATACTGGACTGCTGACATTGTGGCTAACTGCTAAGTGAAATCGTTCTACAGGGAATACTGTGGATTCTGAATAATAAATATAGTTCAAACGTATTATCCGCATCCAGTCGAGCATTTTTTGTGGATTTAGATGTGGGCCCATTCAATTGGGCCACAAAAGATGCGGACAGCACAACATTTCCGTTCCGTGGCATGCACAAAAAATATAGAACCTATTCTTTTCTGCATTATGGATAACGATAGGACTGTCCTATTATGGCCCGGAAGTTCCGTTCTGCAAAATGTGGAACACACACAGCCGGTATCGATTTTATTTTTTACGGAGGGCATGAGCCCTTAGGATAAGGTAGTGGCTGATGGCTACTGACAGGGAGGTTTCTTCTGCCTCGGTCTCTGCAGTCACAATTGAAGACCATAGTAATAGGGAAAAGGTCTAATAGAGCCTGTTATTAAAACCTGGACAGGGAGACACGATGGTTCTGTTCCATTAAACTTGTCTTTGCCCATAATGTCATGAAAGAAAAGGCACCTCTTTCTGTCCTTTTTTTCTTGTGTAATTTTTCCTTTAAAATCGTGCTTTCCTCTTTTGTGTAAATTTTCTTCTTGTTTTTAGTCATTGTGCAGTAGATAAGTTTTGACCATCACCTGTTGTGAATGGTGGCTACTGTGTTATCTATCTATAGGTGTTATCAGTCATTATACTTCTGCTTGTAATGATTTTGATGAACTGAATTCCTCCTTAAAAGGATTGAACAAGAATTGGCCGAAACGTTGGGACAAACTATACGACTTTAACTCATATGCTCCAATCCGGATGTACTATACACTAGATATATGATATGATGTAATACGTTTACTAATTAAAAAGCATCAATTGATTCTATTTTGACACGACCTAACGTCCTCCGTCAGCACCCAACCCCATAGGGTGTGCAGATCTCATCATCCCTTTTACAGTTTCGTATCTATGGCTCGTGCCATATTTTGCAACTATTTTATGCCACACTAGTGTTGTGAACAACTTAAATATCTCTTCCTGGATAACCTCTTTATGACTTATCCTCAGGAATAGAAGGATAGTTAATCGGTATCAGATGTGGGGGGGTGCGACGTCCGGGACCACTACCGATCAGTTAGAAGAGGCCTTCAGCACCATAGCCTCTTCCTAAACCAGTGACATCCCTGTACATCTGACACATGGCGTAGTTCCAGATCAGCCCCTTAGGGGCAATACCAAGCACCGCCACTATATGATGTACGGCTCTGTCCTTGGAATCGCTTGTGGCTCTCTGAAACAGCTGATCGGCGGGGTTGCGGGACTTCGACCCCCCACTAATGTTATAATGATGACCTATCCTGAGGATGTTATGTTTTTTTCCAGGAGAACCCCTTTAATAAATCTTCCCCCTACACCCCAGTGTCTTGTATTCATCTGAGGAAAAGTGGCCTTGGTAGCTGTGACTCTATTAAGGCTACATGCACACGACCGTATGTGTTTTGCGGACCAATTGAAATGAATGGGTCTGCATCCTATCCGCAAAAAAAAAAAAAAAAGGAACTGACACGGAAACAAAGTACGTTTGTGTGCATGTAGCCTAAGGACTATTTTCATCACATTATCATGATTTGTAGAAAGTAAGGAAAGGAAATGTTATGGCCGTGTCTATAGGTTTTTTCACTTGGGACTGGATGTTTCTTAAAATTGTCTCAATGCCTCAAGTGATTTGTGCGGTCCAGATCCAATGATCCCTCATTGTTTTACAGCTGGAGACCAAAGGACTGGAGTCTTTTAGAAACGGTGAAAGCTTTCCTGAATCCGCTGATTCCCCTGTGGATAGCCGAAAGTCTGGTAAGTTTGTTAGAACATTATGGGGAGGGGGGTCAGCTCTGCTTAGGTATGGTTTTTATGTACTACTGGTGCAGCAGAAATCACCTTTTGCAATTAGGCCTAATCTTAAACAAAATTTAAAAAGTGAGCTATGCCCACGGCGACAATGTTTCAGTTGTGTTTTTCAGTATAGGTTTGATTGTTTCGATACCAAAATTTCTATTTGGTTTCGATACCATAAAAAAGTATTGCGATACACCAAAAAAAAGCCATGTGCATTCCGCATTTTATGGAAATCCAGGCCCATATTAGAACAGTCCAATCCTATTTTTTTTTTTTTTAGGGGGACAAGGTGACAAAAACTGCTCAATTCTCCATTTAAAAAAAATAAATAAAATTCTGTTATGGGGTTCACCGCATAGGACATTTATTTTATTTTTTATAGTTTGGACTTTTCGGACGTGGCGATATGTAATATGTTTATTTATTTATTGTTTGTATATTTTATATGTAAAATTGGGAAAGGAGATGATTTATACTTAATATTTTGGTCTTTTTTACACCCAGCAGCAGGGAGCTTACCATGGCAGCCAGGGCTTCAGTAGTGTCCTGGCTGCCATGGTAACCGATTGGAGCCCCAGGAATACACAGCTGGGGCTCCGATCAGATACTGCCACCAATGATGGGGAGAGGACCCTGTGGCCACTGCTACCAATGATTTTAATACGGAGGGGTGGGGGCGCACTGTGCCACCAATGATTTTAATACTGTGGAGGAGGGCGCACTGCGCCACCAATGATAATTAACATTAATTATAGGAGGCGGGTGCGGCACCTGAGGGGTTAACTGCCGCTGATCGCAGCTCCCTGCCAGTACCTGCCTCCTGGATTTGTATTAAATGTTTACTTTCATTGGTGGCGCAGTGCGCCCGCCCCTCTCTCTCATTGGTAGCAGTGGCACAGGGGGGAGGGAGAGAGTGCTTCCTTCTCCCCTGTGCTGCTGAGGAGAACACGGAGCGCGCTGAGAGCAGCATGCTCCATGTTCTCTGATACTAGACTGCACAATAAAGAAAGCCTAGTATCGAAAAAAGGCAAATCGAGGTCGAGACCAGACAAAAGTATTGATTGGGTATCGAAAATTCGATACCCGAAACAACCCTAGGTTTGAAAGGTATCTGACGGCAGGTTTATGCTGCCAAATCTGAGGGCAGCACAAAGTAGTGATAGAGAATCTAATTTCAGCACTGGGTCACTTGTAAAGATACTGGGGGTCATCTACAAAGACAGTTTTTTGGCATAAAAGTCCAAATAGCATTTCTCACAAAAATCGTGTGACTTTATTATTCTTGCTCCTCTCACCACATAAAAAAAAGGGGATTGGACAGATGCAGCCCAACGCAAAATAATTGCACCAGAAGATGGCCACAAATAGATTCTGAAATATACTCAAGTTCCTTGGTGGCGTTGATCTCTGTTTCTACCATATGGACCACACTAATTTAAGCAGTGTGCCTCTTGGAGGGGTTGTCAGTGTTCACAGCTGAACCTAGAGATGCCCACATTTTCACCCAGGCAGCCCCCCTAATATGAACATTGTATTTCATGCTCCGATGCTCTCCCTTGCCCTACACTAAATCGTGCAGGGAAAAGGCATTTTTTCAGAGATCCGGAGACGCCCCCGGCTCTCCATAGGGACTGCTAGGCGGAGGCTTTCTGCTCACCTAGCAGAGATCCCGGTGATGTCACCGGCACTAATGGGCGGGCTTTAGTGCTCCCCTAGCCTGTAAAATGGCGGTGATGCCACCGAATACACCGCTGGACGGAAGCCTCCACCTAGCAGTGTATAAACATAAACAAACAGCCCTGAGTGATCCAGAGCATGGCAAGGGAGAACTTCGAAGCATGAAATACTCTGATGCTCATATCATGAGGGCTGGTTGGGTGGAAATGGGGGGTATGGCCGGGTTCAGCTCTGAACCCGAACAACCCCTTTAATAAACTGCCATATCATAGTCTGTGCAACCCATTGTAGTTTTCATAAAGTAGTTTTTGTTGGCTGTAGCAGGACTCGAGCAGTGTTCTCGTAATCGTGAATGGTGGACTAACCATCTCTCCCGCCACTGATTGACAGGTTTCCCTCTTTCACACAAGCGTATTTGTAATATATATATATATATATATATGGCACATATTTTGTGTACCGGAATCTGCTGCTAGTGAAAATGTATAGGGCTATTCACATGGGCGTATATTTTCAGTCAGTATTTGAAATTCAAGGACTTGTCTAATATCAAGTACTCCTGCATTTGGGTCTCGCATCTAATAAACTGTTATTTCACAAGTACGTGACCCAGGGCTGGAATCTGGGTCTGTCACTACTATATGCTGCTCCTTCTACTACTAGGCAGGCAGGGCAACATGGACATGGTGACAAATAGCACCTGTGTACAGAGAACTGCCTAAAAACACCTGTATTGCTCAAATAAAATTCGTGGAGTTAAGTCACTACCCACTGACCTGTAAGGGTTGATAACACTGTGGTTATATGTTAATTATGGTAAAACCATTTGGAGAACTGAAACAACCATACCTGGGATAGCCCCCGGGGGAGCACACTGGTATTTCACTGTACATTGTTAATGGTCATGCAAAACCATTAAAGGGATATTCCACTTTTATTCCCTATCTACAGGGGATAGAGTACAGCACTCGGCGCTCCTGTAGAAATGAATGACTGGACCAGCTGCTCCATCCATTTCAGGGGGGGCTCCACAGGGTACGTGACCCCTGTTCTTATGATCGGTGGGGGTCACGGTGGTAGGACCGCCACCAATCTGATAGCTATCCCCTATCCAGCAGATAGGACACAACGTGTTATAATCGGAATACCACTATAACCCTGCACAGTATATGTAATTTACTTGCAGGCCTCTCGTTGCACAGTGTCCTAACAGGCTGATACCAGTCGTCATACTAATGTGTACCATTTGTGTTTGCAGACCAGCAACTTGTGCAGTATACAACGTATCCACTCATGGCTTTTCTGGACAGTGATCCCGGCTCCTTCTTATCAGAGACGCAGACTAGCAAAGCAAGCGAACTAGACAATCCTTTGGAATCTAGCCTGGACTCTGAGCCGCCACAGAGTAAACTGGTGCGACTGGAGCCGCTGACTGAGGCAGAGGCCAACGAGACCACCCTGTTTTATTTATGTGAACTTGCCCCTTCACCCCTGGACAGCGATATGCCCCTGCTGGACAACTGAAGTGCTGGGGGTACCCCACACCTGTATATATTCATCAAAATGATGAACTATTTATTTGAAGTATCATTTTGGTACTGTTTCTCTTTGTTTGTTTTTTGCAACTTTCAGACACTGCAATTTCACATTTTGTTTATGCACAACAATAACCTGTTAGTTTTAGCAAAAAGGGCCGATTGTTGCATTATCCAAGTATATTTTTACTATAATTGTAGGTTAGAAACCAGAGCTCCATTTTGTTTCACATGTAATGTATATAGACCTGCTCTATGGTGTCCAAAAAAAAAAAAAGGCTAAGCTGCACCCCTTTAATGAGACACTTCCGTCAAAGTTTTTTCTCATTTCAACAGTACTGTACCATTAGAAACAAAATATTGTCCCTCTGTAGCAACCTGCACATATACTGTAGATGGGGAACCCACTGTTATTGTATTGCCGCTGTGAGGGAGAGATTTAGTAAAATGGTAGATTAGTAGGAAAACATTGACTGCCCAGAGAAGAGCATAGCACTTATCAGTGCCAAGTGTGATCCTCTAATTGAGTCGCTCTATCTGCGGTTTGTCCAAACAAAGGGGAAATAAAAGGCTATGTACACCATGGCGAACATTATTTTAGGATTGAATTTTACTCGTTTTGAGTGAAAATCATATTTTGTTTTTCAGTTGGCCTTTATTAAAAATGTTCATCCATTTCTGAGTATCAAAAATAAGTCTGTTTGCAAGCTGTCGCTTTCGTTTTTGTAGAGCTCGCGCCTCTGATCTCCTGACCTCATAAACACTCATTATAGCTCAATTCTTAGCAAACTGATAATAAGTGTCTGAGGTCAAGAAGTTAGATAAGTGGTACACGTTGACTGGATTAAAAGAAAATAAAGTGACAGCTGGCAAACAGACTTTTTTAAATTAAATTTCAGAAAATGCTGGCATTTTTAATAAAGACCAATTGAAGAAAAAAAATGTTTTAGCTTAAAATGAGTCAAATTCAATCCTAAAAAGATGCCCCTGAAGGTGTATATAGCCTTTAAAGAGCCAAGGCAAGAATAGAATACATGGAGTGACTTCAAAATATTCTGCAAAACCATCCACCTGTTTAGTTTTTTTTAACAGAATATTCCTATTATAGGCTGATGGTAGTGTCCCTTTAACGTATAATGCACCTTGCAAGCATCACTATGGATGGTGCAGTGTGCCTTGTTTGAGAGCAGGAGTACATATGTATATACACAATGCTGGAATTGTATCCTGTGTTCGGATGGCTATGGAAAGTGCAAGAAAATGTGACCTAGGAACTAAAGTGCCTGTCCTTTTAGCGTGCTTTGAACAGCAATTTTTATTTTGAGGGACCAATGACTATCACTGTTCAATGATACATTGTGGATCTTTTATGTAAACCTGTTAATACACTACTTACAGAAGGTGGCTTTACCCAAATAAACAGATCTGTCCATAATTTGCAAGGCATGTTGTACTCCTACTTCATGGCACAAACGCAGAAATGTGTCGCTGTTGGCGTAACCTGCTTTTAAAGATGGCAGACATTTATAGAGGCCGACAGCTGTTCCTCTCACCTGCCTGATCCATGTGCATGTGTTCTAAATGGAGAGATGGTAGTGGCTTACCTCCTTCTAGAACAAAGGATCAGGCACATTTAAACTCAACGGGGTCGCTCCTTCCATGCTAACCCCCACCCCCCATTTCTCAGATGGCCACGATTTTACTGTCCTATATTAGACCCATGGTCGTGCTGGAACTGCGACAGCATTATAGATCATTCTGGACAAAATGTGGTTGGGCTAGGAAATGGCGCCGTAACACGTACCTCTCAGACCTCAGAAACCTAATTGGTCGTTCCAGAAGTGACAATTGCACTTGTACAAGTGTCCTAGATGTGCCGCTACAAGCAATTTTACGTTTTCTAAAATGTCTCATGCATCTAAATAGTAATATACTAGTTATGCCGTGTGGTGTAAATGTAAACAATGGCAGAACTTTTACTTGCCAAAAAATTACTGAAGTTGTGACCCTAAAATAGCAACAACAAAAACAAGCCCTCCTATGGCTACATTGACAAAAATAAAAATGTTATGGCCAGAAAAAAAAACTGACTTTATATTCCTCCTCTGCTACTGAAATGCAGTGCAACCTCTGGCTTTGCAACTACACAAGTAAATGGAAGAAGATTAGAAAAACTTAATCCGATTAGGCCGAGATTGACAAAGTATAAACTTGTAGTTTAGCCTGGTCAATGTTAAAACAACCAAATTGGTGCACCCTTTATTTTGGGTTCTGCAGCAGGGTATATGTTGAGTCAGGGTCACGTCAACCTTTTCCAGACCAAGGACCTCCTTGCAGGGTGGCACTTCAGTAACCAAGGGCAGAGCTGTGGAGTCAGAGGCAATTTGGGGTACCTGGAGTCTGTCGGCAAAAATGAACCGACTCTGACTCCTACAAAATTTAAATTGGAATAAAAAAAAGCAAGTTTAAATGTCCCAATTCGCAAAAAAACTAAATTATAAAAAAATCCACAGCACTCTTCACTTCAAGTGAAAAAACAGGTTACTTTATTAGTAACAGCAGCATACAGATAGCAATGTTTCAACCATCTCTGGTCTTTCTCAAGCTATGAAATCATATAGTGGAATGTTCCTTTAAATAGTGGGTCAGTGGGGTGTGTCCCTTGTGGGGGGTGTGGGGCGTTACATCACATGATCTAAATTCTACATCTGAAGTGACTTAGTGAAGTTAATTACACCATCTATCCATTACCTATACTTAAAATGAATACTACTTACTGGTGAAGGAGGGTCCATGTGAAAACCAGCGCTCTATTCAGAAGTGAATTAGTGCCAAAATCCGGCGTACTCTGTGTCCATATGCGCAGAGTCCCCACAGGGGGAGGGATTCTGAGGCAGCCAATAGAAAAATTGGGCGCCTGTGACGTCTGGTGTTGCCGGGGGAAGATCCTGGTTAAGGGAACGCCTTCTGCCCGCAGCACCAATCCAGGGCACAGGTGCTAGTGACGTCTATTGTTGCTGTGGGGACTCGCCGCATATGGACACAGAGTACGCCGGATTTTGGCGCTAATTCACTTCTGAATACAGCGCTGGTTTTCACATGGACCCTCCTTCACCAGTAAGTAGTATTCATTTTAAGTATAGGTAATGGATAGATGGTGTAATTAACTTCACTGTCACTTCAGATGTAGAATTTAGATCATGTGATGTAACGCCCCACAAGGGACACACCCACTGACCCACTATTTAAAGGCACATTCCACTATATGATTTCATAGCTTCAGAAAGACCAGAGATGGTTGAAACGTTGCTATCTGTATGCTGCCTGTTACTAAAAAAGTAACCGTTTTTTTTTTTTCACCTGAATTGAAGAGTGCTGTGGATTTTTCTATAAATTGTCACTTGACGGGATCCCCATCCACGGGCACCATCTCACCAGTTTTTCTATTGGCATTTGTCCCCAAATTGGGACCTGGAGGGCTGCTTACCCTATTTTTTTGGCCAATTCACAAAGAGTTCAATTAATTACCTCTCTACTGTAAGAATAAAGGCCAATGCATGCAGTGTGTCACGTTACCGCAAAACTAACACGTTAAGTGACCGTGAAAAAACATGCTTTTCATATGCTTCACTATATGGCAGGCAACGCACAGTTAAGGAGCGGCAATACTTATACTTTCCATTGTGTTCCGCTGTTACAGGGAACGCAACGCCCATGGTTAACCTAGCCTCTCACTGATAACTGATTTAAGTAAATATGTTTTTTGCAGGACTAGAGACACTTGTATAAGTGACGGGAATGGATAGTCAATAGCTCAAGACTGAATCTGTAAACCATTTGAAAAACTGCTGTCATTCAGCTAAGGCTATAAAAACTTGTAAACTCAGATTGTTAGCTTAAACTTTAAACATGACTATTGGATTCTACTAGGGAAATCAGGTTTTACAATAAATGCCCCTTCTTGGATCCTCCCACTGCCCGATCTTCAGAAGATCAGCACACCGGAGAAGGCAGCGGCTTCCTAGCCAGTAGTTCTGTGGTAATGACATGTATGTTGCCTTTCTTTCCTTCAAGGAATGTATAAAATGCATTCGCATATTAAATACAGAGGACCAAAAACTGAGGAGTCTGAGTCGGAGCATTTATCTACCGACTCCACAGCCCTGACCAGGGGCATGTCATACATCCTTGCTACTGATGGCCGATACTGACACTTTTAAAGATGGATGACAGTAGGCGCTCTCCAGCAAACTGATGCGGCCATCAATTGGCAAACATCAGCATGTAGTGATTGAAAGCAGGTTCAGCCTTGATACTAATGATGGTCTCAGAGTGTGGGGTGCCATTAGTTATTATGGCCATTCGTGGAGGGAACATTGACCAGCTTTCGGTTAGTCTAGGACTCTGATGGCTAACCTCCGGCACTCCAGCTGTGATAAAACTACAACTTCCAAGATGCACACTTGCTTGGCTGTATTCATGGAGCATGCTGGGAGTCGTAGTTTCACCACAGGTGGAGGTTAACCATTATTGGTCTAGGACATTATGGCATCAGTTATGTTGTTGGAACACCACATCTAACGCCCTCCTGCACATCATGCTCTTCAGGGTACCGCGTTTACCAATTTGGCTCTAGGTAAGTGAAAATGAAAAGTTATGGACCATATGCTCCATAAATAAAACATTTATGCTTCGTATATGTTCACATGGCAGATTATTTTTGTGTACTCCAAAGCCTCTGTTTTAACACTTTGAATCCCAAGGACGCGGTTTAGCCCCTGTGAACAGAGCTAAACTGCGAAGGGACACCTAACACAGCTTCCGGCGATGTCTGTCCAGACACCAAGCCAAGGAAGGGCATCGGAAATGACGGGAGGTGGACACCACGCAGACTACAATACAATTTTGGTACACAATCTGCGCCAAAATTCCACT
This sequence comes from Bufo gargarizans, assembly GCF_014858855.1. Lineage (NCBI taxonomy): Eukaryota > Metazoa > Chordata > Amphibia > Anura > Bufonidae > Bufo > Bufo gargarizans. The sequence goes on from NC_058083.1 coordinate 302,511,871, forward strand.
ATATGAACTGGTTCTAAGAAAGTATTAATTTCAATTTTTATTTACCCGCTCGTCGTTGCAACAGCAGTGCTATAAACGGGTGCATTTACACCTAAGCTGTCCCATTTATTTCAATCGGACAGCCCGTTCCTCTACATGGCTGCTGTTGCGACTGTGAGCAGATAAATAATGAAGAGAAGGCTGCATGCGTCGGACACCCGCCAATCTGATATTGATGACCTATCCTGAGAATAGGTCATCAATAAAAATAATTTGGACTACCCCTTTAAGTCCTTGCTCGTTCAACTGATCAAACGTGAACGGAAGAAGTCGTGAGCCCACAGTGACCAAAAGACTCCACCGTACCTATGTAACGCATTATCAGGCAAGAACAACGTTCTGTGTTGCAGTAGAAGTCTTTGCTTTATTTAGTAAGACAATACTTCAAATATTTCCACAGTGCTAAATACAAACAAAACAAAGGATCTGAAGTCACAATGATCTTAGGGACCATTTACACTAAGAAAAATAAAGCTGAAAAAAGGATCACATATACAAAATCATCACACTTACATTATACTACTATAGAGTCATCACAAAAATAGTGGAAAAACCAGGAGTCCACCCCAGGTTACAATACTGACCTATATACAAATGACAAGTGCCCATACAACCTCTCGTCTAGTTATCCATTCTTCAGTGCGGAGTTCCAGACAAATGCAATTGTCAACTCATGTTGTCACAACTCATCTAAAACTACTTCCCGTACACATATGTAGCTATGGCAGTGCTAACTGGAGGGTTCCTCAGATAGGAATAAATCATAAGAGTGTACAGGTTTTCTGCCAATGACCTGAGTATGTATTCTTATACTGCCATACCGCCATAGTGTGACACGTTCCAATCTGCCTGACCAGCACAGTGATGTCTCCTCCATTGGTTTTCTTACCACATGTATCCCCTCAGATGCAGTCTCTTACGCTATCACAGTTAAACATATCGCAGTTGGAATGAGATGCCTTTTCTATGGAGTGTAAGCTTCAAATGACTAACCTTACAGGACAAACTGCAGCCTCATGCAAGCGGGGGGGAAAATAAAAACATGCAAAACTGGCATATGTTACTATACACACTTAGTGCTCCTGGCACGTGGTGACATACTGCATACTCTACTGAATGCATCTCCCTAGTCAAAGTCACGATTGCTCAGCACCAGTGGAGCAAGCAGGGTCCAGACGTACAGAACAATGCACACCCAGCTTGATGAAATTTTCACCCAAACCGACGGCCATTTGCTAGTCATAGTCTTGTAAGAAGAGTCGGGGCTAGGAGAAAAAGAACAAAATTAAGTCCGTTTGACATTAAATACATAAAGTGACTCAATGAAGGTTTATACAATGTATGGTATCGTATTGGAGAACTGAGCAAATTCTGCATAAAACCAAGGCACGTACTAGTGACTGAAAACCGGGTCACGGCTTGCACTGGTCCGCACACAGATTCATTCAGGGGGGCTATGCTCTATCCTTTCTTCCTAAAACAACACTCACTCACAGGATGTCAACACAATGATATCCGCATGATTATTCCGTTGGTGAACACGGCTTAATGACCAGGCTCGCTCACTCCCTCCCCTGTGCTTGCCAAATCCATTAGTTCAAGATTCTGTAAGGTAATATCTTGCCATTTCAGTTTATTTTTTATATGGTGTAGGGACAGGGATGTTAAGCATTTTTGCGATATACTTTATTGGGCAGAGGTGTTTATTTTTTACTAGAAAACAGGGTGTAACGAGTCTCCTTAGCAACCCCCTGAGAGTCCATCTTCAGCACCTACTGAACGCTGAAGATAACTGTGGAACATAAAAAGGCAGGCTTCTCAGCTTGCCTCATATCTCCTTACCACAGCCCTGCTCTTTTATCTCTAGTCCCTGCGCATCTCTTCTTCTTGGTTAGTTACCGTGTGCAGGGAACAGAGAGTAGGTCAGAACTGACACTAAATATACTGTGCTCCTGTATACCTACTGTCAGCGGAATTCAGAGGAAAAGTGCTCCTCCTTACTTCAAGTGAGTGGTGAAAGATTCTCTTTAAAACTACTAATGGTCATGAAATATTCCTTATTGCGGACTGCCGACTTGCTGGTCTGATACACAAAGGCTCAGGCCTCATATCAGCACATGACCTACAGAAATTTTAGGACTAGTGGAACAACATCACAGAAGTCTGCTTCCTGCCTGTTCACAGATTGTACAGCATTATAGAAACCCAATAGCATTATGCTGACAAACATCGGAAAAAAATACATGGCGCCTCTCTGATAAGTGTAACTCACCTGTAGGGTAGCATTGTTAAAGTTTATTTTAGAAATACGCACCTGTACCAATTGGTGAGGGTCATCATGATGTAAAGAGAGGCCAGGAAAAGCATGAAGTGAAAGAAGGAGTAGCTGTAGGTAACTCCATCCCGCTCATTGTCAACAGCGCGGTGCGAATCATCAGAATCCCCCAAGGACCCGTCACTTCTGCTCCCATCTTCTATCAGTGTGGATTCATCACTAGTCAGGGTCAGCTTATTCACCTGGCTGTTGGTTGATGTCCGAATGCTGGAAAAATATACAAGGCAGTTTAGTGAAAGGACATACTAGTAAAACAAGACCAGACAACACAACAGCGTATGTGTAAATACCTAGAGTATAAGACGCAGAGCAAGAAAAGAACCAGTCCAACAATTCCTTGAGCATCCCACCACTGCACTACCTGGACCTGACCTGGAGTAGTGGTGGAATTGTAGCCAATGATGCTGAGCAAGCTGGGATTGCATTTCCTATCTGAAAACAAAGTCAGAAAAGTTACATTGTGTACTGAAATGTGTACGCCCATATTGAATTGCTCAGAATCCCCTTCAACGTACATACCGGGCTCATTGGTCATGGCAGACCAAGTCAGATACATGGTGTAAATGGTTATCACAGAAGACTGCAGCAGGCCAGATCTGGGCTGAGATTCCTATAAATGAAAAGGAGGGTAACTGATAAGCTTCCAAACACATTTAAAGGGGTTGGTGGGTAGGTCATCACTGTAGCAAGACCGACATGGCAGCACAACTAGCTAAGGTGACCGCTGAGGCCAGCGATTGGCTACAGTAGTCACGTGGAACAGTAGATTGCAGGGACCACCAAAGCTGCAGCGTTAGATTAGTGAGGGATTCAGCAGGTGAATACGACATATGTTAGATCGTTCCCAGCCTTCCAAAAAAAATTTGGGGGGTCCTAGGAAACCCTTTTAGTTCATTATCATTAGCTGGAAATCTGGTTCAAAGGAGATGGTTCGCATGTAATGGTTTTAAGGCCTCAGGCAGACGACCGTAAGCATTTTGCGGTCCGCGGACCCGCAAAGTATGGACACTGGTTGTGTGCATCCTGCCCTTTCCTCGGTCCCTATTATAGAAACGGCTATTCGTCCGTAAGACGGACAAGAATAGGACATGTTCTATAAACTTCAGAACAGCCGCACAGATCATATCTATGTGCTGTCCGCTTTTTTCTGACCCCATAGAAATCAATAGGTTTGCAAGCAATCCGCAAAAAATGCAGACTGGACATGGATCAAAAATACAGTCCTGTGCATGAAGCCTTAATGTTTCCACCAGTGGTCGGCAATTTAGCACCTTAAAGCTGACCTGCCATTTGCCCTATCTGATGCCAACGTGCTCAACAATTTATTAGGATTTTCATTGTAACAAGAGGAAAAATGATGTCTAGATTAAAGGGATGAAATTCCTCTACAGATCATGGATATGCCCTTTCAAAGGAACACCCCTGCCTAGGGCTTCTAATCAGAGTATAACATAGCTGGATTCTACATTGTCCTGCATTGTGTCTGACAGTGTAGGTCCCATCTGTTAGAAGCCACCTTGTCGCTGGTAGATGGGCCAGAAAAAGTTTTGATCAAAAATATGCACAAAGAGCTTGTAATTTTCATATAGTAAGTATAGCAGTAGAGCAGTTTATGTTTATTCATGTTTCCAGTGTTTACATGTCTCTTTGCACATTGCAGTGTGCTGCTACTTGTAGTCCTTGTTTTCTTTAACACTGCAGCCATGGTAGCGTGCACCTGAACCTTTTTTTTTTTTTTTTTTTTTTTTTTTGGGAGGTGCTGGCCTGGTTTTTTTTGTGTTCAAAGGAACACTCCAGGCAAAAGTGTAACACTATCTTATGCTTAGTGCAGGGCCTGAGTATGACACCGAATGATTGCTAATCCCTCTGAATCTCCCCCCCCCCCACACATATAGGCACATAATACAAGCATAACTACAAAATGACACCATGAGATTATGTGTCTATAGTAATACAAGCATAACTACAAAATGAGACACTATGAGATTACTATAGTATTATATAGAGACACATGATCTGGTGCCGTTTTGTAGTTATGCTTGTTTTACTATAGTACTATATAGGCACATAATCTCCTGGTGTTGTATTGTAGTTATGCTCTTTTTACTATAGTGACACATAATCTCCTGGTGTTTTATTGTAGTTATGCTGTTTTTACTATAGTACTATATAGACCCATAATTTCCTGGTGTTGTATTGTAGTTATGCTCTTTTTACTATAGTATTATATAGACACATAATCTCCTGGTGTCATTTTGTAGTTATGCTTGTTTTACTATAGTACTATATAGGCACATAATCTCACATTCCGCAACCATCAAAGCTTATTTGTATGAACATACCTGAATTTTAGGTAGAACAGACATTATAGAAGCTCCAATGCACAGAAGCAAATTCACACTGATAAAAGCTTTATTTTCAGAGCAGCCTTCGGGATGAGTGTAGTACACATAGAAGAGCACTATGGCTACCACTGACAGGGCATAGTTAATAGCGGTGGCCGACAGCAGAGCTATGGAAACAAACAGAAATCAAAATCCTGTTTTATAGAGTTTAGCATTGCAGAATGGTATAGTAAATCTACTTTGCACTATATGAAGCCATTTTCATCAAATCCACTGTGACCCTTAATGGCATCAGTTCTTTCATCAAAAGTCTGTCTGTTGATTATAAAAGTAATCCATTTTTCCAGTAGTACATAGACTAGTACCTTTCAGGAGTGGATGAAATTGTGGCTCACCTGCATACCAGCAACGAGAATTTCCTTCCTCCATCTTTTCAACCCAGGATTCATTCCAGGAATGAGCAAAATCAATCAGTAAAACAAGCTGGATGAGTATGAAGCAAAATGCGCCACCCATGCCGACGTAGAACCACACTGAAATATAAAAAAAAAAAAAAAAAACATAAAGTCTGGGAAATGTTTAAGAATTCAAGCAGAAAAGGCACAATGTTAGTCATACCAGCAGTGGACACATGTCCACATGGGGAATATTATTTTTTATTATTATTATTATTTTTTTTTTATATCATTTCCTTCTACTCATTTTGAGCTACAAATTGGTCTTTGTACAGCACTGACATTCTCTAGTAGCCTACAATGCTTCATCAGGTAATGGCTCATGTGAAGCCTCATCTCTGGTTACTGACAGCTCATTCACAGTCTTTATAGCCCCATTCTTAGCAAACTAATAAGAAAATAGCTTAAATAAGTGTTTATGAGCAGTCAGGAGTTTAGAGATAATGCACAGCCATCACATGACAGTTCATAGTGAAGGTAAGATGCTTAAACAGGACCTGTGACAACTCCCATCATGTACAACTTGCATTCCCCCTTGTGATAACAATTCTTAAGCATCTATTCTTATGATTTATCAGCATGAATGAATTATCAGCAGCTTGCAGTAAAGGTACAGCTGGGTGTTACCAGTCCAGGAGTGTGTCCCTGCACAGTCTGACACTGGCAGCACCGATTGGTAACACCCAGCAGTACCTTTACTGCAGACTGCTGGCAATTTATTTGTAAACTTCTATCAGGAATAACACAGGAATGGCACATCATAGAGTCATAGGAATAGATGCTCCATAATTGTTATCACAAGGGGGGTGCAAGTAGTTACTAAAACAGACATGATGGGAGTGGTCACAGGTCCTGTTTAAGCATCTTACCTTCACTATGAACTGTCATTTGATGGCTGTGCATTATCTCCAAACTCCTGACAGCTCATAAACACTTATTTAAAGGGGTTCTGCACTTTCATTTAAAGCTTCTGATCGGGACTCCCGCCGATCAGCTGTTTGAGAAGGCAGCGCCGCTCCAGCAGCGCCGCGGCCGTCTCACTGACGTCACGACTAGTATCAACTAGCATGGGCGGGGCTAATTTAAGGGAACAGAGCTTAGCCCCGCCCACACTAGTTGATACTAGTCATGACGTCAGTGGAGGTCAAACAGCTGATCGGCGGGGGTCCCGTGTGTCGGACCCCCGCCGATCAGATGCTGATGATCTATCCAGAAGATAGATCATCAGTTAAATGAAAGTGCAGAACCCCTTTAAGCTATTTTCTTATTAGTTTGCCAAGAATGGGGCTATAAAGACTGTGAATGAGCTGTCAGTAATCAGAAATAAGGCTTTTATAACTGATGACCTATCCTCTGTATCACCGATCAGATACTGATGACCTATCCAGAGTCTCAGAAAAAGTCTCAGAAAAACACTTTAAGGCCAGGGTTAGAGACATTTTCTTGTGCTACTGACTGGCTGTTCTCACAGATTAAGGCGCCATTCAGACGTACGCGAATGGGTCTGCATCCGTTCCGCAATATCGGGAACGGGTGCGGACCCATTCATTCTCAATGGGACAGAACGGGATGCGGAGAGCACACTATGTGCTCTCTGCATCCGCATTTCCAGGGCGCGGCACCGAACTTCCGGGCTTTGGCCCCGAACTTCCGGAACGCGGCTCCGCAAAAAAATAGAACATGTCCTCTTCTTGTCTGCAATTGCGGACAAGAATAGGCAGTTCTATGGGGGTACCGGCCGGGTGTATTGCGGATCCGCAATACACCACGGACGTGTGAACGGACCCTAACACATTCCACAGGTTAGGTGATACATGTATGATCATTAGGGCATCCCCTGTGTGAATGGAGCACAGGTGTAAAGCCCTGACCAATGCTGCTGCTGGTAGCCGCACATGTGCACCACAACTCTAATCAAACAAGGAACTTGAGGACCCTCCTTCTCCTAATCGGTGGAGGTCCCAGCGGTCAATAACCCAGCAGATCACCTATACTTGCTTATGAGAAAACGCCTTTAACTATTGAGTGACTGAGCTGTATGCAGTCATGTACGCTGCAGCATTTTGGACTGCCGCTACAAAAAGTCACAATGTAGCTCAGGCCTTGATATTTGCATTTATTTTCTGCCAAAACTTTTACTATATGGAATCTCCTCATAGAAAACAGACTTACCTGTGGTAAAAGGTCCTTCAGGGATGAAAAACGCTCCAACAGTAATTCCAACGGCTGCCGCAAACTTAAAGAACCAAAAGCTGCAGAGAAGGAGACATGAATAATAAGCAATGCTATCGACATACCTATCACTTCATACATAGATGAATTAGGAAATATTGCTCTGGCAGAATGAATGCAATAATAATAATGCAAATTAGAAAAACTTCCCTCTAAACTCAGCATGCAAAGAGGTATCTCCCAGGCAAAGAGAACCATCGCACCAACACCACCTTCTGGAAGTGGCTCTCTATGAGTCAAAGTCCGAGTTGGAAGAAGCCTTGGAACATGACAAGGGAAAAATCAACCAAGCCAAACATCCATCTATAAACAGCCTTGTCATCTTCCAAGGCCTATAAAGAAGTCGGACTTTGATTCCTTAGGAATATCGCTGTTGCAGGCCGCAGAGCCTGCAGAAGGCCCAAGGGCTGCCACAGCGAATGAACGGTTCCCCCGATCTTGGAGCAGGAAAGCTGCTTGGGCCCTCCATATGCTGTGGTCACAATAGAGGGGCTAAAAGTCTGTCATCTGATTTATCGCCTATCACAGACTTTACCTCTGGGTGTCTGCTATGTAAAACACTTAGGGTCTGTGGTGCCTGTTCAGCTACAGCACATGTTGGGAATGGGGTCAATAGGGTTGTCCAGCACATACAGTCACACAATGTGTCCAGAGTAGGCCCCCTGTATTGTAGGTACCTGGGTTGTGCTTCCATGATGCACAATATTTTCCTCCTAGGAGCATACCATGAAAATCAGAGGCACATGGCATTGCCCCATACCAGATGGTGAGGATCTGTGTAATTCCATGTGCATAAAGACTTATGGATAGAAGATGCAGGAATGCATAACCAATTACAGTCCAGTCCCATTATTATGACTACCAGCTAATATGCAGAGTAACCACCGTGTCCAGCATGGACAGCAACTTGACGGGCTGGTAGGTCGTCATATGCATCTGAAGCCATACTGACTGCAGTGAATCCCACAGATGTTGGAGGGTGCACGGGGGAGGATTCATAGAGCGAACAAGATGCTCAATTGGGTTCAAGTGTAGGGAATTCGAGAGCCAGGGTAGTACTTGGAAGTCTTGGTCATGGTCTTCTAACCAATGTTGGACATTTCTAGCTGTGCGAAATGGAGCTTTGTGTTTCTAGAAGATCCCATCTGCCCCAGCGAAGACAATCAGCATGTGTTATTGTATGTGATCTGCAAGGATTTATTCATACATATTCGGATGGGTTGAGAGTGCCTTCCACATGATGAGTGGGCCCAGAGAAGCCACAGAAACATTCCCCACACCATAACGCTGCTATCACCAGTGTTTTTCCAGCAATGGTTGCAGGGTGTTTGTTCTCTGATGTTTGTCACCTGACACGTCCATCCGTTCAATGAAGCAAAAGATGTGACAAGACAACTTTTTGCCAATCAGCAGAGGTCCAATGCTAATGCTGCCACGAAAATGTATGATGCAACTTCATTAGCAGGGGTGCTGTGACCATCCATCCACTTCAGAGCCACATTCACAGTAGGGTTCGCTGAACTGATGTTTTAGACACACATCTGGTAGCCCCCTGGTTCCATCTGGCAGAGCTGCTTCACTGTAGCAGGTCCGTCCACCCTCATGCACCTTTGTAGCTGTTGTTCACTTCTCACATCACTTCTACAATTTCCTATGTCGCTTATTCACAATGGTGCCATTTGTCCACTCGCGATACCCTTTCGCCACATCAGCACACAAATCGTTCACAAACTGTGCAGTTTCAGAAAAACTGCAACCCTTGGTCCAAAAGCCAATAATCATTCCTTTTACCCATCACAGCAACAAGGGATCTGTGTGCAGACTGCCTATCGCACACCTTATATACCCACCAAGCGAGCTCACGACATGTCACTTCCTTCATGAGCTACGCGCTGCCACGTCCAAAGCAGGAAGTGGTCATAATAATGTGACTCGACTGGGTAAATCTGCCATTTAGCAATCTAGGAAACTTTACCATACGTGGCAGCTGCAATGGCAGCATACGAACTGTGATTTATCTTTCTCAGAAACACCACCTCCGATAAATCTACTTATTTTAGCAGACAGATGTGAACTCCAGCACTTAGGAAAAAGACGTATCCGTAAAAACAATATCTACATTCGCAAACCATGAAAAAGTGACACAGTCCGCTTATAGAAAAAAAACGCTTATGCGTTTCAAACCTTTGTGCAGTCTAAGAACCCGTGTACATAGCGTCGAAAAGCAAAACTTTTTTTTTTTTTTTTTTTTTTTTTATTGGTAGTCCACCAATGCAGGTCATGTATTTTATGGATAGTGAATAAAGATAGATTTTTTTTACAGATACATCTTTTTCCTAAGCGCTGGAGTTCCCATTACCAAGATGGCGTCTCTCCGTGAACTATGAGGCGTATATATCAAGCAGCAGGACTATAAGAAGAATTCGGTTGGTTTCAATTGTCTTTTGAAAGTTTTGCCTCACCCGTTATGCACCGCAGCACGTGGATCCTGGCTACTCTTCACTTTAATCATAAGCAGGGAAAAGAGAAGGAAAAACATGGCCATTCCGAAGCACACGCGATACACCGCCTTGTATCCGACCAGCACGTCACAGTTCACATGTCCGCTCACTCCGGGAATTGAAGATCCCATTCCTCCCTCACAGAAGCCAGGAATCTGCAAAGTAATATAATTAGGCATCGCTATCATAAAAACCTACAGCGCATGGTGTCATCAGGTGGATTATTTTTTCTTATTTTCTGACCTTTTTTAGATGCTCCTCCATTCCTGGAAACAACATCACGCAAGCAACTGCAACCCCAAGAAGCAAAAAGAAGGCGTAGATGAGTCGAGTAACCGTGGAACTGTTCCCACTTGGACAGCAGCGACAGAGGAGACATGGTGCACTGCCACAAAGGCAAGGTATCTGGAAAGTAACCATAAAGGACCATGAAACACCACGGTAGACACTGGGGGACAACTGAACAAGCTTCACATTCCTGGTTAACATAAAAAAGGCCTTTAGTAGTGTTGAGCGAACTTGTGTTTTAAGTTCGGCGTCTAAAGTTCGGGTTATCGAAGAATCGCGTTATGGATTCTAAATTCCGTTCTGACTCGTGGTAGCGGAATCCATAACGCGATTCTTCGATAACCCGAACTTTAGACGACGAACTTAAAAACACAAGTTCGCTCAACACTAGCCTTTAGTGGACATAAAAAACTACTTTCCAATATCTTATTTATATGAAGAGCTATAAAGGGCCCAACGCCTGAGGCTGCACTACTGACGCCTTTTGAGGGTGTGCCGCTGTGTTGTGAAGAATGCACCCAAAAACAATCTGCAGGGGTTACGTCACCAGACGATCAGAAGGGTGCGCGTGGCAGTAAAGTTGTGCAGTCAATGGTCACTGCAGGTGGGTGAAGCTTGTGTCCAATCAGCCACACCCTCTAGTCTTACCCCATAGTGCAGCCTCAAGTTTCGGGCATAGGACGTTTTCTATGGCTTCCTCTCACAAGCATGTTACCGGAGGAACTGTCCTGTCAGCTTGAAGAACTTCCAGGCAACATGATGCATGTCTGGGTTCACACCTGTAATCGCATTCTTTTTAGAAAAAGACGTCATGTGATGGACACCAACAGTGCCCCTGAAACCCACCGCCTTAAATTGGTTGTGTCAGTGTTCTGTCGTGCTGTCCATCATTTAATTAGAAATAGTAGCAAAGTCTCTCATTGTTGCCCTGATCCATTCCCACCTTGATTACTGTAACTCGCTATCAGTTGGTCGCCCCCCTCACTAGACTCTGCCTTCTCCAATATATCCTGAACGCAGCCCTCAGGCTCATCTGTCTAACCCCTACACTGCCCCCTGCCCTGTGCCAGTCATTGCACTGGTTGGCCGTACAGTACAGGGTTCAATTTCAACTCCTCACTCACAAAGCTGTCCACGGCACGGCACCCGCTTATATCTCCGCATTCGTCCCTGTCCATCACCCTACCTGTGCTCGACCCTCAAAGTAATCTAAGCCTAGCATCCACCATAATCCAAGCCTTCTCCTGAGCGGCACCAGTTCTCTAGAATACCCTACCCCAAGAAATGAGGATCATTCCCAACAGCCACAGATTTAAGCACTCCATAAAAACACATTTTTTAGGCCGGCCTATCATATCCCCTAATATAACTCTTCTCCCCCTCCAGTCCATCATCAAGCACTATCCATCACACCCCATGCACTCGGAAACACGGCAGATATTGGCTGGTGACTGGCACACGCAGCTTTACATCTACTCCCCAGGCCAGTGTACATATCAAGCACTTGTTACCTTCCGTGTCACCCCTATCTCCTCATAGATTGTAAGCTCTTGCGAGCAGGGCCCTCATTCCTCTTGTTCTAATTACTGACTTGTCATGTTATTTATGACTCTTTGTGAATGAACCCTCCGATTGTAAAGCGCTGCGGAATATGTTGGCGCTATATAAATAAAGATTACTATATAGAAGTGCTGCATGCTGAACTATTTTTCCAGCAAATTTGATGGAATTTGCAACAGACAGGAGCAGAGTCATCCACCAAAATCCCATCCATAGACCTCTGCTACACACCATGTATTACAATGGCTACACAGGTTCCATATAATCCTAGGGTAAACCATCAATGTACAATCTGTGCGGCTCCAACTGCTGCAATCTATGATAAAAAGCCATTTTGGGATCTATACCATGCACAGTGCCACTCTGTACTGCAGGCACTATCTGGTACTGCGCCTCACGCAAATGGTCCTAGTACAATGCTAGGCACAGAAGGGGCAGCGGAGCTGGGTGGCTCATTTATTCTCCTGATCTGTGGGCGTAAGGGTGTCAGACTCAGACCCCCACAAATGGCATATCCTAGGACCCCATCAAACATCCCCTATAGGTGCTGGAGTATAACATGTAGTGTCAGGGTTACAAGTGATGCCACATATAAACTGGATGCTTAAAATAAATAATCTGTACCCACTTCTATGCCTTGTGCTGACCCTGGGCACTACCCACTGAGGAGGAAGGGAGCCAGGGATGTGTCAGGCTCAGCGCGATATGCCCACCCACACTGCAGTCCCCGGTAATTACCCAGCTGGCAGCAGAGCAAAGGCCTAGGACTCCCCCCATGTCGGCCTCGGTGTCTGACAATGTAAAATGGAGCCGCTGCGATAGCTCCTTGTTTACAACCCAGACAGGCAACACAGCGTCATTTCCTTCCCAGCGTCACGCCCAGTCTGAGAGGGAGCAGGCTGTGCTGTGACGGCCATTTTACAGGAGACCAGTCTGACCTTACCCTAAGGCGGGTCTACGGTGTCATGGCGCGTGTGCCGCAGACAGCTCAGCAGCAGGCAGTTGGTTCTCTTGTGGTCAGGCTGATCCTGGGTAACAGTCACATGATGTTACTGTATTCTGTGTGGTTACGTAACAGTGATGTTGGGTGACGTCACACAAAAAAAAAGGACTCTGTCACGATTAAACCCTCAGCTTTCTTTTCTGTATATGAAAATCCTCCTTCCATAGAAATAACAACATATTGTGTATAATCCCAGAAGGAAATTCCGTGGCACACCGCTGCTTAAGATGCAGTGAGTTTTTATTAAATCACACAAAGTGACAATATAATCCATTTTAAGACATTCTTTTTTCTGTTGGTCTGCTACCAGAGGAGGCACATGCCTAATCACCCTCCGGCAGTCTATGTGTCTAGATGGAAATCTATTCCACATTTTAGTCGTCATTTACGCCTGAAAGAGCCATACATGTTGGTGACCTTGCTGGAATCGATGTCCACGTCTCTGCCTAAATTTAGGTGCTCAGGAGTTTAAAAAAAAAAAATCACACAACTTTCCTTACACCAAAAGCTGCATAGCGAGCCATAATAAATGACCCCCATTGTTTTTATAGGATTCTCCCAGGCCCTTACATCTTAGTTTGACTTGGTGTCCAGTCCACGTACATATATGCGGCTATCCATGAATATAGGAAGATACAGCCACACTGCCTCATATCCATGTTTTCTACCCTATAACTGTAAAGTGCCGTCCATTCGGTTGTTCTACTCACATTTCTTCTACATCACGTCTCTTCTCCCATTCTCTACATTTCCGTATAGTTTACCCTGTTTTCTAGCTCTACTTTACACTGCACCATTTGTATTTCTTCCCTTTCAACACCCTGACAATGGGAGGAGGGAGTTTGGTCGGCACCATTCATACTCCATTTTCCACTCTTTTACCTGCCTGTGACTGGATTCTCGTGGCCCCAGCGTTTTATTTTTATTTTTATAACAAACCACAGGATTACATTCCATACATCACAGTAATAAAACAAGTATAACAGGCATTATAAAGTATTACAGACACTCACCTAAAGAATTATTAGGAACACCTGTTCTATTTCTCATTAATGCGATTATCTAGTCAACCAATCACATGGCAGTTGCTTCAATGCATGTAGGGTTGTGGTCCTGGTCAAGACAATCTCCTGAACTCCAAACTGAATGTCAGAATGGGAAAGAAAGGTGATTTAAGCAATTTTGAGCGTGGCATGGTTGTTGGTGCCAGACGGGCCGGTCTGAGTATTTCACAATCTGCTCAGTTACTGGGATTTTCACGCACAACCATTTCTAGGGTTTACAAAGAATGGTGTGAATAGGCAAAAACATCCAATATGCGGCAGTCCTGTGGGCAAAAATGCCTTGTTGATGCTAGAGGTCAGAGGAGAATGGGCCGACTGATTCAAGCTGATAGAAGAGCAACGTTGACTGAAATAACCACTCGTTACAACCGATGTATGCAGCAAAGCATTTGTGAAGCCACAACACGCACAACCTTGAGGCGGAAGGGCTACAACAGCAGAAGACCCCACCGGGTACCACTCATCTCCACTATAAAAAGGAAAAAGAGGCTACAATTTGCACGAGCTCACCAAAATTGGACTGTTGAAGACTGGAAAAGTCTCGATTTCTGTTGAGACATTCAAATGGTAGAGTCCGAATTTGGCCATCCCTCATGACCATCATGTACCCATCCTCTGATGGCTACTTCCAGCAGGATAATGCACCATGTCACAAAGCTTGAATCATTTCAAATTGGTTTCTTGAACATGACAATGAGTTCACTGTACTAAAATGGCCCCCACCGTCACCAGATCTCAACCCAATAGAGCATCTTTGGGATGTGGTGGAACGGGAGCTTCGTGCCCTGGATGTGCATCCCTCAAATCTCCATCAACTGCAAGATGCTATCCTATCAATATGGGCCAACATTTCTAAAGAATGCTATCAGCACCTTGTTGAATAAATGCCACGTAGAATTAAGGCAGTTCTGAAGGCAAAAGGGGGTCCAACACCGTATTAGTATGGTGTTCCTAATAATTCTTTAGGTGACTGTATATATATATATATATATATATATATATATACACAATTTAACTGAGACAACCCATTATACATTTTTCAATTGTCACAACTCAACATTTCTCCCATCATAACCTAGGTCTTAGCACGAAGCCACTTGAGTATGCCACGTAACCACCCTAGCCGCAACACAGCACCTCAGGGCTGGCCTTCTTTCCACAGGACCTTAGCCTGATCAGCTCCTTGCACTGTTGTGCCCTTTCATAGGTAAATGCATTGATATCCAATTCATTCTAGTCAAGATGGATGTTCATTGCCTTTGAGCCATGGTCGACTATAGTTACAATTTTGTAAGTCTTGAGTAGGCCAAAGTAAGGTTGCACAAAGGTTTCTGCTCTTTAGTGTTATTCTTCTCATGAATGTACCAGTCTGAGAAGAATCCTCCTTGTCTACTTATAAATTTATGACGGGAGATAAAGATAAGCTCCACAAAAGGTATCTATTGATGTAATTCCTCCTTTTTGGTTCCCACTAAGGTTGATGCTCAAATCTCCTAAAAGTCAAAGAAGAGAGGGCCCAACATAGTGAAATACTGCCAACTGAGTTTAAATAATGTGATTTATTGTACTCACAAGATCCATAAAACAACACGCATATATAATGTGCATGTCCTCTCATGAAACGCCCGACCCGGGTTTAGTCTCCGCTTCGTCAGGGGCACCTGTAATTTTTGTTGAAGATTATTGTCTGTGTTTTGTGTTTGTAAGTGTTTATATGTGATTTTTTTATTTTTTATTTTTTTTATTTACAGGGAGTGCAGAATTATTAGGCAAGTTGTATTTTTGAGGATTAATTTTATTATTGAACAACAACCATGTTCTCAATGAACCCAAAAAACTCATTAATATCAAAGCTGAATATTTTTGGAAGTAGTTTTTAGTTTGTTTTTAGTTTTAGCTATTTTAGGGGGATATCTGTGTGTGCAGGTGACTATTACTGTACATAATTATTAGGCAACTCAACAAAAAACAAATATATACCCATTTCAATTATTTATTTTTACCAGTGAAACCAATATAACATCTCAACATTCACAAATATACATTTCTGACATTCAAAAACAAAACAAAAACAAATCAGTGACCAATATAGCCACCTTTCTTTGCAAGGACACTCAAAAGCCTGCCATCCATGGATTCTGTCAGTGTTTTGATCTGTTCACCATCAACATTGCATGCAGCAGCAACCACAGCCTCCCAGACACTGTTCAGAGAGGTGTACTGTTTTCCCTCCTTGTAAATCTCACATTTGATGATGGACCACAGGTTCTCAATGGGGTTCAGATCAGGTGAACAAGGAGGCCATGTCATTAGATTTTCTTCTTTTATACCCTTTCTTGCCAGCCACGTTGTGGAGTACTTGGACGCGTGTGATGGAGCATTGTCCTGCATGAAAATCATGTTTTTCTTACCTTGCAGACTTCTTCCTGTACCACTGCTTGAAGAAGGTGTCTTCCAGAAACTGGCAGTAGGACTGGGAGTTGAGCTTGACTCCATCCTCAACCCAAAAAGGCCCCACAAGCTCATCTTTGATGATACCAGCCCAAACCAGTACTCCACCTCCACCTTGCTGGCGTCTGAGTCGGACTGGAGCTCTCTGCCCTTTACCAATCCAGCCATCTGGCCCATCAAGACTCACTCTCATTTCATCAGTCCATAAAACCTTAGAAAAATCAGTCTTGAGATATTTCTTGGCCCAGTCTTGACGTTTCAGCTTGTGTGTCTTGTTCAGTGGTGGTCGTCTTTCAGCCTTTCCTACCTTGGCCATGTCTCTGAGTATTGCACACCTTGTGCTTTTGGGCACTCCAGTGATGTTGCAGCTCTGAAATATGGCCAAACTGGTGGCAAGTGGCATCTTGGCAGCTGCACGCTTGACTTTTCTCAGTTCATGGGCAGTTATTTTGCGCCTTGGTTTTTCCACACGCTTCTTGCGACCCTGTTGACTATTTTGAATGAAACGCTTGATTGTTCGATGATCACGCTTCAGAAGCTTTGCAATTTTAAGAGTGCTGCATCCCTCTGCAAGATATCTCACTATTTTTGACTTTTCTGAGCCTGTCAAGTCCTTCTTTTGACCCATTTTGCCAAAGGAAAGGAAGTTGCCTAATAATTATGCACACCTGATATAGGGTGTTGATGTCATTAGACCACACCCCTTCTCATTACAGAGATGCACATCACCTAATATGCTTAATTGGTAGTAGGCTTTCGAGCCTATACAGCTTGGAGTAAGACAACATGCATAAAGAGGATGATGTGGTCAAAATACTCATTTGCCTAATAATTCTGCACGTAGTGTATACTTTGATTTCCTATCAGCCTGATTCCCCAAGTCTATTTTATGGCCCCTTTTCTTCATATATTACATTCCCATTATTTATCACCCTCCTCCCCATGTATCATATCCTACTTTTTATTCCTTCATCTTTTCTGCCTCCTTGCTATTCCATGGACTAGCCCACCAGAGCACCAATGGGTCTTCTGGTGGGCCCAGGCTCTGATACCATATTGAGCCCCAAAGGTCCTGGAGAAAAATCCCATTTGGACCTGCCTTTGGAGCTAATCACTTGCCATTAGGGTCTATTTCTTTCTGTAACATCCCAGAGTTATGTTACAAAACTTTTTTACCCCGCTACAACCTGTTAAGGGCATCTACATTGTCATCCTGTGTAATTTCATGTAATTTCCTCATAATTGTGCATTATAGGCCCTGTTACATGTATATTGCTGTAATTTTTCATGTTCACCAGCAGGTGGCAGCAATGTGTTTAGCAGAGACTTAGTTCAGTTTTGTATTTCTAGACTAGAATAGTTTATTCCAGTTTAGCTCTCCCCTCTGTGAGGAGGTGTGGAATGTTCCCACATCCTGCCTCATGAGTGGGGAAGGAAGTTCAGTTAGTGTGCCAGCCACCCCTGCTGGGGGAAGGCTGTGCTTTTAGGAGCTCCCAGTTCTAGAGATCCAAAGCCAGGATCTTGTCTCGGCTGAGACAAAAGATCATCATTCCCAGCCTGAGCCCTTCAGCCTCAGCTGGTAGAAGAAAGCAGCCACCTCCAGTATTCCAGGAAGAACCATATCTGTGAGCACAACTGTGAGTACCGTCCAGAGACCAGGAGAAGCCAAATTCCTCCTCAGTTAGTCAGTCCCCATACAGCAGAAGATAGTAATCACAGAAGATATTAATTCCTGCCACATTAAAGAGCCACAAGCAGACGACTTATCCTGCAAAGAGCTCCATGCACATGATAGAAGCAGAAGATAGATTCCTGCCACACATTGCCAATACCTGCTGGGACTTCAGACTAATGCTGTATCTCACATGGATTACCGCTGTAACCAGTAAAGACAAGTTTGAGCTTTATACCAAGTCTGGATCTCAATTTTTGCTGCAAATCCCTCAATTACTCCTACTAGCATCGCACTCATTTTATTGCAAGTGAGCCAGGAACCAGGAGTCCAGCCGTACCCAGGTAGGAGACACCGTTGACACTATTGCCATTATCACACAGAGACATTACACCACTCTGGCATTCCTAACCTTGTACGTGAGTTACAACACCTTAAAGGGCCCTGCAACTGTACCCTGAGCACGCTGCAATTGGCGTCACGAACAAAAACTATAGACTTCTATACCTATATCCGGACCCACTGCATAATTTGACGTCCGCGTAACCGCACCACGGTCCTGCTCATTGCATTTCTTTACTGATTCAACTATTAGACTTTGTTGATCATATAAGGGTTGGGCCCAGAAAAAAAAATTCTCTGGTGGGCTCAAGGAACCCCAGTCCGACACTATTTTATTTGACTATCACCTCACAGATATGACTTGATAAAGACTCTATATCGAAACGTTGTCTCATGTTATCTGGATTTAAATGTCTTGAATATTGGAAAGATTATATTTTACTTTACTATAATTCTGTTTCTCACGTTGTGTGATCTAATAAAAACTCACTGCATCACTGTATTAAAGGGAATCTGTCATCAACTTTATGCTGCCCATACTAACGGCAGTATAAAGTAGAGACAGGTGAGTTGATTTCACCGGTCTGTCATTTATAAGTTACAAGTAAGTGGTTGCCGAGAACCAACATCCCAATCATTGCAGACTGGGCCTGGAAAAGAGTCCCGGCCACCTGAGAAGAGTCCTGGTTATTCATGAAGTCCTGCTCTCCTGCCACCTGCTGATGACTGACAGGCTTCTACCTAGTTTTCTCCCTTTCTCTAGGAGAGAACTGCCAATCATTGCAGATGGGCGAGGAGAGCAGGAGATTATGGATAACAAGGACTCTTCTCAGGTAGATCTGACTCTTTTCAAGGCCTGGGCTGTAATGATTATGATGCTGGTTCTCAGCAACCACTTCCTTTTAGCTCATGAGTGACACATCGCTGATATCAGCATTTCTGTCACTTTTTTCTGCTGCCCTCAGTGAGGTCGGCATAAAGTTGTAGACAGGTTCCCTTTAAAGGGAAACTGTCATGTGCATATTTGATTATAATCTAACTAATTATATACAATCATTAACTACTAAAACGTACCTTAGATGTATTCACTTACTGGTGTGACAGATGGTTACCTCATAATATACACACAAAGATGCCACATGCTAATGAGCTGATTTGAGTCCAGCGTGATGTCATTGAGTCCAGCGTATATTTAATTCAGAGCTATAGCCACTCCCCTGCCCACCTGCTGCTGATTCATATGGAAAATAACTGTCAATCAGCAGCAGGTAGGCGGGGAGCGTCAGGAGCTCATGAATATTCATGACTCATCATTATCAGCTGGAGCTTTTCAATACAAGATGTTAGGAAGATTGACGGGGTCAGTTAAAGAAAGTGACCGAGGATTTTGCTAAGCGAATCAGTCACTTATTTATGTTGCCCTTAGTTAGGACACCATAAAACTGGTGACAGGTTCCCTTTAAGGTGTTGCCCTAGAATTTCCTTGTGGAACTAGGGATCTAAGAACCCTTCTGGGTGCCACCTCCAAACTGTATCTGGTGTGCGGTTCCACCCATTCTTAATATTTGTCATATATTCGCGAATTTGAGAATTTGTGATATCCAGTCATTATTTTTTTGATTGCGAAATTCGGCAATTGGAAAATTTGCAATACGAAAATTCATGATCAACACTACTCCAAATGTCAAAGATATTGCAGCCTTCTCATTGGCCCACAAGCAAGAAGCAGTGAGGGATCATGGGTACTGATGAAAAAAAAATCTAGAATATTAGCGATTATGAAGATATAGCACATTATTCTATATATTCGCGAATTCTCGAAGTGCCACTATTCGCGATAAAAATTTGCGATTAGAATATTTGCGATCATTACTAGTTATCAATAGTAAAAGCCCAGACAACCCCTTTAAGATCATATGTAATGTCATTTAAAATGACTCTTCTCTCTGTCTCTGTATAGTGCAGAATGAATTTTTAGACAGTACATTTTTTGGGTGGGGATAGGGTTGTCACCTTTTCCAACAAAAATACCAGCCAAGTTTACACGGGTAAAAGGGTGTGTGGTGTGGGGGGGCACGGCTTAACCTGAGGTGTTATTTGATGACAATGGTTTGATCATATTTTGAGTTCTACACAATTTTTTTCAAATCAAATAAAAAAAATTCCTGTCATTTTTATTCTATAAAATGCATCCAAAAATGACGCACGGGTCTCATGAGTGACCAGTATAATGAATGAGCTCTAATGGAGAAGCAAATAGTCACAAAGCCTGAAAAAAAAATCTCCAAATCTTATTTCACTGGTGCCCCTGAACTCTGCAGCTCTTTGCAGGAGCCCAGTTTGCCCTGGTTTGTCATACTGGTTTCTTTTGTAAAACTAATTGAAAACGATTGTTTATGGTGCCAGGCAGTGAGAGAAAATTTCTGCTCAGACTGAGGGAAACCTTCTCTGTCAGAAATATATTAGATTCCTCTCTAGTGATACTCATTATTGTTATTACTGCAGCATGTAACGGGTATCGCTAGAGAAGTGGTCTGCATGGTTAACACTAAAGATTGGGTATGATATGAAGAAGATCCCAGCAGCCACTGTATAGTCTCATTAGACCTTTATTTCATTGTATTCAGCAAACAAAATGCAGGACGCATGTCAGCCCTTCCCAGCCTTTTTCAACTGTTCATCAGATGATTGCTGATCTAATCAGGGTGATTAGGTGAGTAATCACTCGTCTTCACGCTGTGTTTCTGGAAAAAGAGACCCCCCCCCCCATGTGTGACAATCAGAGCGCAAGTATGCTGTCTTATTGATGAGAGTGGTAATGGGGTTTTCTGGCATCTGAGCCTGTGACCCTAAAAACCGCACTCTCCTGTCTGCAGCCCCGCCTCTGCTCCATTCACCCCGCAGAACCAGGATCGGCTTGGACTGCTGTGGACAGTCGCAAGCCTTTACAGTCAAAGCTGCTTGAACTCCATGTCACATCTGTGATGTACGTGCAAGCCACTGAGGTCTGTGATTGGCCGCAGCGGCCACAGGAACAAGCCATTTCCTGTAGGGACCATATGCGGCCAGGAACAGAGCAGTGGAAGGACTGTGGACAGGTGAGTGGGATTTTTTATGTTCATGGGCACAGGTTGGGCCCCCAGGGGGTTTTCGGCTCCAAGGTCAGACAGTGCCTTTAATTACATGTATAGAAGTCCATGTTAGGCTTCGTTCACATCTGCTTCAGAGACTCTGTCGCAGATCCACCAAAAGTACTTGACAAAATAGCATAGCATGCTGTGCTTTTTTTTCTGATGAAATGGCAGGTTTTCTGATCGCAAACAGATCCCATTATAGCCAATGACATCCGTCAGGTGGCATTCATTTCTGTAATTTGACAATTTGATAGAAGCACTGCTTCTATTATTTTCATTTTTCTCCCCCTTAGTGGCGTGCCTAGGGTGTTTGGCACCCGGGGTGGGTCCTTTCTCTAGCACCCCCACCCCAATACTTAACAAAAAAAATTGTACCCCCTCACAGTAGTATTGCCCTTATTGTACAACCGTCACAGTAGTTTTGTACAGATGTGTGCCCCCTCACAGTAGTTATGCCCACATTGTGCCACCTCACAATAATAATCCCCATTGTGCCATCTTCACAGTAATAATCCCCATTGTGTCCCCTTCATAGTAATAATCCCCATTGTGCCCCCTTTATAGTATTAATGCCCACTGTTTCCCCTTCATAGTAATAATGCCCATTGTTCCCCCTTAATAGTAGTAATGTAAATTTTTGTAATGAGTTAGAGATTTGCCGGTGTCATTTCGGAGTGCAAATAACTTAGAGTTTTCTTTTTCTTTTCTTTTTTTTGCACAGTTTACTATTTACAGTAACTGACATGATGCATTTATTAAAGGGATTATCAAGTCACTGGGCCCCGGAAGCATTGCGGGAATGGCACAACTGTAGACGGGTGAGTAGCTTTGGCACTGGTTCAAAGCATTGGGTTTGCCAGCTCCTAGCCTTTAAACTTTTAAAAATGATTTTTAACATTTTTATTAAATCTCATTAGGAGACTTTTAATTTTTTTTAAATCTCTCTCAAAATTACAATGCAAAGTCATAATGTTAAAGGACTCTATATTACTGCTACTGGCTGTGCATACAAAATGTCCAGGTATCTGTTAGAACATACCTAAGGCTGGGTTCACACCTGAGTGTTTTACAGAGCGTTCCTACGCGCTGTAAAACGCTCAACAAGGAGAAACCAATGCTTCCCTATCGGCATGGTTCTCACCTGGGCGTTTTACAGCGCGTACGATAGCGCTGTAAAACGCCCGACGCCCCAAGAAGTACATGAGCTTCTTTGGGGAGTCTTGTCGCGCATTCCCGTACATAGACTTTCGGGAACGCGCGACAATGGGCGTTCACTTGTCTCTGTATGCACGATTGCAAACGCCGGTACAATCGCGCATACAGAGCGCTCCATCGCGAACGCTCAGGTGTGAACCCAGCATAAATCATGCCCTAACATGCATGAATTCTGGAGAGCCCTGCCCTGGAGACCTTTGTTGGGACCTGGGCTGTTCTTTATAAAACGATCAGAACAATGGTGGGGCTGGCAGGAAAGCAATGTGATCAGCATTGAAGGGGTTAATCCTGATAAGATCCCAGTAATCACCTCTGTCGTATGTGATGAGCCATCTAATACTCCTCGGAATCAGGGGGGGGCGAGAGGAACAGAGGAACATAACACATCAAGTGTGGCATCACAATGAGTTACGTAAGTATCATTAGATGAGTAAAGTTTCACATTGATTACAGTTAACCATAATGAAAGCATTGGGATAGCGGCACACGTTCACACAGCGCAGGTTGTCATTAATGTGAATTGCTATACAGGTGCTAAAATAATTGTAACTGAATAGAGAACTTAATGCAAATACAGTAAGATAACTGTATATGGTGCAAGAGGTCAAAAAGTGCCAGTGCTCAAAGTGAATAGTAAAGGTGCAAAAGAAGAAAAAAAAAGCATGTAGAGGGCAAAATACATGTATTAATGCAATGGTGAGAAATACAGTGGTCTTTCAAGATACAATGGCTTCAGGATACAATATTTTCAACATACAGTGGTCTTTCCTGGACCATCGAAGGTTGAAACTGGACCCAATGCCTCAGACTCAGATCCAACCGGTAAAACACCCGTACTGGTTGTCCAGTAGCTCCTCTGTGGTAGTACGTGTCCCGTACTGCCCCCTGCCTGTTCCTGGACCAGCTGCTCTTTGTATGTCAGGTGAAGACCGCTCTGTAGTTATGTTTCTGGTTTACAGTGTGCTATACGGACCCTAAAGAAGCTCCATTCCTCCATCACACAAAGTGATTTACTGACTAGAAGGACTTGATTTGTCCGCCTTTTTTCGTTATCTTTTTATTTTTTTAAATCCTCATTTTCTCTTAATTTAGGATGACATTTTCAGGCTTTGGAGCCAATTATTAGTTTTCCATAGAATTAGGGACTCAAGTTACAATGGTTTCAACATCCAGTGGTCGTCCCGGAACCAACTAACCCCTTAGTGACCACCCATGCACCTTTTTACAGCAGTCACTAAGGGGCCTTAGGCTGAGCAGCCCCTTTTTTTACAGCGGCCCAGTCTAAGCGCTGCATGGGTCCTATGCACTAACAGCCCAGACTGACAGTTTTGCCTGCGATCGCGTTCAGTTGTTCACTTTTTATTGCGTTTTGCACACACGTGATAAAAAACTAAATGTAAACAAAACACCATCTCTTAGCAACCATCCATGAAAAACGCATCGCATCTGCACTTTCTTGCGGATGCGATGCAATTTTCACGCAGCTCCATTCACTTCTATGGGGCCAGTGTTGCGTGAAAATAGCAGAATATAGAACATGCTGCGATTTTACCGCAACGCACAAGTGATGCGTTAAAACCAACGCACATGTACACAGCCCCATTGAAATGAATGGGTCCGGATTCCGTGCGTTCGCATCACGCATTGCACCCGCGTGGAATACTCGCTCATGTGAAAGGGGCCTAAAGGGTTAAAATAAAGAGAATAGCAGCTCAATAGAAGTGGTACAAATAGAGCAGATTTAATCAAGACTGAATCTGTCATCAAATCCCTCCTATTAAAACCAGCTTACAAGTCTGATGAGCCAATGCCAGCTGAATTGAATGTTCTTGCTCCCATGTCACTGCAGGAGAAAATCTTATGTACACTACTCCCTTGTTGCAGCAAAGGTGTTGCTGTTGCACTGATCACTCTCTACCTGCCTCTTCCCCACCTTTGACTGACAGAATAAGTCTACACGCCTGGCCCTGATGTCAGAAATGCTTGGGGTGCGTAATTATTATTTTGGAAGATATGGTCTCCAGGACAGATTGAGGTTTCTTGGGCCTACCCTGATGAAATTATTCTGGGGGCCCATGTTATCAATAAAGTCATGTTTTGAGTTAAAAGAATTAGACCCTAGTGGCAAATTATTGGCTCCAAAGGCAGATCAAAATGTTTTTTTTTCCCCAACATTCGATGACATGACAATGATGACCCTTGTATAAGACAGAGGTGTAGCTAGGCTTTCCTGCACCTGGGGCAAGGATTCAGCATGGCTCCCTGCACACTTGCCACTCAGATTAGCGGAGCCACTCCTCTATACTCACCCAGTCCCAACTAATAAAATCTATCATGGGGTACATGGCAGTACTAATGCACCTTCCAATAAATGAAAGAACCAACTGGTCCTACCTCATCCAGGGTGTCGCTGGCGTGTCAGAATGATGTTCGCTGGATCCAGGACAAGTTCGCTGTGGTGATAGAGCAAAAAGAAAAATCAAATAAGGAAGAGATGGTGACTGCCCCTGTGAAATCCCCAGCAGGGGGCACTGTGCTGGCCCTGTAAGATCAAGTCATCCCAATTTATAACAGGGTAATCTAGGGCATTTCCCCTTAGTGCTACCACACAGTACTAATGCCCACATTTTGTCCCCCAACAGTAGTAATGCACACATTGCGCCCCCTCACAGAAGTTATGTCCTCCTTTGTGCCCGATCACAGTAGTTACGCCCACCTTTTTGCCCGCTCACAGTACTTATGCCCACCTTTGTGCCCCCTCACAGCAGTTATTCCGACCTTTGTGCCCCCTCACAGTAGTTATGCGCCCTCACTACTTCCCTGCATAAGAACACCAGACAAGAGGGTGGCCTGCATCATCAGAGGCTACAGCAGGTATATACAGAGATTGTCAAGCTTCCTCTATGCTCACAGGACACGGGGGATTTATTATTGGGGAAAGACAGACAGATAGGTATGAGGTGCACTGTACATCCGATTCATTACACCCATCTAATAGCTGATATTGGCCCCAATTCATATTGGTCCACAGGATCCAATGGAGAAGTTTACAGTCTGGGAATCAATTGAAGGGGTTTTCCAGAGCCTAATAGACAGCTGCATATGCTAATAAGCACATGACATCACAACATTCCATGACATCACGGCATTCTTTACAGGAGAGTGAGCCGCATGGCCAGTAGCTATAGCAGGTATGTACAGAGGTTCTCCAGCTTCCTCTATGCTCACAGGACACACTGGGGACATTCATTGTGGTGGAAAGATATATAAATATGAGGTGTACTGCACAACCACTTTATTACAGACATATATGCCTTGGCATACTATTAGTCAGGTTATTATTTGTCTGATGAATGTTCTGCCACGCCAAAAGTACTTGGCATGCAAATCATCAAGATCCACTGCTGGTAGCTCCCTTTGCCGATCAATGACATACCATATGAGCTCGATGGGAGACAACTCCGGAGATGCTGCAGGCCATGGTAGCATATTTAGGCTACAAAGGCGACTCACAGTAGCACAAGCAACATGCAGCTGGACGTTGTCCTGTTGATAAACAGCTCCTGGGACATTTTGGAGAAATGCCTGTACTTCTTGTTCCACAATGAAATCAATGTAACACCAAGCTGTAAGTGTATGTGAAATGAAAACTAGAGCGGTCTGGCTATTATACATTACGCCACCCCAAACCATAATCCCTCATCCTTGAAGAGGATAGCCCTCCATTCCATCCTTCATTGCAGTCTTGCTGTGCACCATAATAGCCTTTGAGAGCGGTGGCATGGCGGTCTGGCTCATAGCCAAATATCATGCAAACGCCATCTGATGGTTTGTGTAAAAAATGTTTGCCACCCTAGGTTTGGAATGTGATGTCCAATTTTATAAGCAGTACAGAATGCATCACTGCGCACTATTCTTCAAATCAGACGATCCATCTGAGCACAGTTTCACCTCTGTGCACCTCTTGTTGTCCTTCCAGATCATCGTTTTTCTCCCAACCACTGGGAAACTGTCACGAGGGTATCGAGAACCACGCCTGACTCCGTTATACCCGGGGTCAGGAAGTCGCAGCGGTTGGCTGCACGCTCTATTTAAGATAGGGCTGTTTTCCTTATGGTAGCTTTCTGGGTTTGCTTTGCAAACCCTTTTGGCTCACTCAGGGATCCGTAGCTCCTTCTCTCAGCTGTTCCTTGTCCAGCACTCCCAAACCTCCTTATATTCCTCTCTCACACTTCTCTGGTTGCCAGAGATAGAGCTTCCTGCCTGGACTTCTATACTGACCCACTGGAGCTGTGTTGCTGCGTTCTCTGACTGTTGATTCAGAACGCTACCCTCCGGATCCCTGTTGGACCTTTGTGGACTGCTGTGGTCGTCCACCTGGGTGTTTGTGTTTGTCTGTCCTCTCCCTGGTGTTTCCCTCTTAGTGCAGTGGTGCGGACTAGCGATCGTTCACTATCTAGGGCTCATTTCAGGGAAAGCCAGGGTTTAGGCACGTGATCACCGCACGGGTGAGGAACCCGTCTAGGGACGTCAGGGCAGCCAGGTGCCAGCCGCAAGGTGAGTTAGGGGTCACCACCTTTCCCTCTCCCTTGGGCAGGGCTTTCCCTGTTTTCCTCCCTGTGTGTGACGCCGGTCATTACATTATCTCTGGCCCTTATATTGTGTAGGTAAAAAAAAATAAAAAAAAATTACCTACTTAGAATCCAGTATGGATCAAATTGCTGCTCTGTCCAAACAATTTCATGGCCTATCTTTGGAGGTGGTAGGATTGAAGGCGTCGGTCCTCCAGCAACAGCAGCAATTTCAACTGACCGCAAGCCCAGCGGTTGCTACTGGTAACCAGGTTGTTGCGGAACCCAAGGTCCCTCTCCCTGACAGATTTTCTGGGGGAAGGGACAAGTTTTTGGCATTCCGTGAGGCTAAGTTATATTTTAAACTGCGCCCTCACTCCTCTGGTAATGAAGATCAGCGGGTGGGGGTTGTTATTTCCCTGCTGCAGGGGGACCCGCAGTCCTGGGCGTTCTCTTTACCTACTGATTCCCAGGCTCTTCGGTCAGTGGATGAGTTTTTCGGGGCCTTGGGTCTCATATATGACGACCCTGACCGAGTAGCACTGGCTGAATCAAGATTACGGAGACTCTTACAAGGAGAACGGCCGGTAGAGGAGTATTGCTCTGAATTCCGTAGGTGGGCTACGGATACCCAATGGAACGACCCGGCTCTCAGGAGTCAGTTCTGCTCTGGGTTATCCGAAAGGGTTAAGGATGCGCTTGCATTATATGAGACCCCCGTTTCCCTTGATGCGGTTATGTCCCTTTCTATCCGTATAGAGAGACGCCTTAGGGACAGGTTGAAAGAACCGGAGAAATTGGTAACCCCTCCCAAGCAGCAGTTAGTCTGTACGGACTTAGACGAGCCTATGCAGCTAGGAGGAACTACTAGTCAGGTCCGTCCTCCTGAGGCTCGCCGTAGGCGTGGGGTTTGTTTTTTTTGTGGGGAGAGGGGTCATTTCATTAATGTCTGTCCTTCTTTCCTCAGAAACAAAAGACCGTCGGAAAAACTACTAACCCCAGGCTGTGTGGAGGATGTCAGCCGAGGGGTATACGTCTCCTCCATACGTACATCGCAATTTGTGTTGCCAGCGGTTATTATTTTTGGTGATAAGACGGAGACTATTTCTTTCTTTCTAGACAGTGGAGCAGGGGTAAATTTGATAGATG
This sequence comes from Bufo gargarizans, assembly GCF_014858855.1. Lineage (NCBI taxonomy): Eukaryota > Metazoa > Chordata > Amphibia > Anura > Bufonidae > Bufo > Bufo gargarizans. Next base: position 302,540,227 of record NC_058083.1, read on the forward strand.
CCAATTTTGCCCGCTCTTTGGGTTTGTCTCTCTGTACGTTACAGAGACCCATTCCCATATTCGCTATTGATTCTGCTCCCCTGTCTCAGAGAAACCTCACCCACATCGTTCATAATTTACACCTTCGGGTAGGGGACCACCATAACGAGATGCTTTCAGGTTATGTTCTGGAGGGGCTTCCCACTCCGGTGGTGCTGGGCCTTCCCTGGTTGGTAGCGCACAATCCAGTGGTGGATTGGCAGGCCAGGGAGATATTGGAGTGGAGTGAGCAGTGCAGAGAAAATTGCTTAAATAGCAATTGCTTAGTCGCCTCCATAACTACCCTACCTACATTTATTTCGGATTTTGAGGATGTTTTTTCTGAAAAAGGTTGTCAGAAGTTACCACCTTATCGTCCTTATGATTGCCCGGTTAACCTTATTCCCGGCGCAAAATTACCCAAGACCAGGTTATATAATCTTTCGGGTCCAGAGAGACAAGCCATGAAAGATTATATCTCCGAGAGCTTGGCTAAGGGACACATCAGACCCTCTTCTTCACCCGTGGCTGCAGGGTTTTTCTTCGTTAAAAAGAAAGATGGGGGCCTGCGTCCTTGCTTAGATTTTCACGAATTAAATCAGATAACCATCCGAGACCCATACCCTCTTCCTCTCATTCCTGACCTGTTTAATCAGATTGCGGGTGCTAGGTGGTTCTCCAAACTTGATCTTAGGGGGGCCTACAATCTGATTCGTATTAAGGAGGGGGATGAGTGGAAGACAGCGTTTAACACCCCTGAGGGGCATTATGAAAATCTAGTTATGCCTTTCGGTCTGACCAATGCTCCTGCCGTCTTTCAACATTTCGTTAATGACATTTTTAGTCATCTAATCGGCAGGTTTGTGGTAATATACCTAGATGATATTTTAATTTATTCGTCTGATCTGAAAACACATGAGGTGCATGTCAGACAAGTACTGCAGGTCCTACGGACGAATGAATTATATGCTAAGATTGAAAAATGTGTCTTCGCCGTTCAGGAGATACAATTCCTGGGTTATTTTTTATCTGCGTCAGGTTTCCGTATGGATCCTAGGAAGGTCCAGGCAATTTTAGATTGGGATCTTCCTGAGAACCTCAAAGCACTGCAACGGTTCTTGGGCTTCGCGAATTTCTATAGGAAATTCATTAAAAATTATTCAGTTATTGTAAAACCCCTTACTGACATGACTAGGAAGGGGACTGATTTTTCTAAATGGTCTGACGCCGCTAAAGTTGCTTTTTCCTCTCTAAAAGAGAGGTTTACCTCAGCACCTGTACTAGTCCAACCTGATGTCTCTCAGCCTTTTATTGTTGAAGTCGATGCGTCAGAGGTGGGAGTGGGGGCTGTGCTGTCTCAGGGTCCGTCTCCTGGCAAATGGCGTCCTTGTGCTTTCTTTTCTAAAAAACTATCTGCAGCAGAAAAGAACTACGATATTGGCAATAGGGAACTATTAGCTATTAAACTTGCGTTTGAGGAGTGGCGTCACTTCTTAGAGGGGGCAGTCCACCCCGTCACTGTGATTACGGACCACAAAAATCTCCTGTACCTCGAATCAGCTAAGCGTCTCACCCCTAGACAGGCTAGGTGGTCGCTATTTTTTACCAGGTTTAACTTTGTGATTACCTATCGTCCTGGGGCAAAGAACACCAAGGCTGATGCACTATCTCGTTGTTTCCCTGGAGGGGGTACTGTGAGTGATCCGGTGCCCATTCTACAAAGAGGAGTGGTTGTCTCTGCGGTACACTCTGTTTTGGAGGGGAAGGTGCTAGAGGCCCAGGGGGACGCCCCGGTCTCTTGCCCCTCAGAGAAATTGTTTGTACCGTTGAACCTACGTTTCGAATTATTAAAGGAACATCATAATTCGGCACTTGCTGGGCACCCGGGTAGTAAAGCAACCTTGGAGCTATTGTCTCGTCGTTTTTGGTGGCCAAGGTTGCGTCAGGATGTATTAGATTTTGTGTCTTCTTGTTCTACCTGTGCGCGCGCAAAAGTTTCACATACACGTCCTGCAGGGTCTCTATTACCACTCGTCATTCCCAATAGACCGTGGACACATCTGTCAATGGATTTTATCACTGACTTACCTTTGTCTGCGGGTAAAACAGTTATTTTGGTAGTAGTGGACAGGTTTAGCAAAATGGTACACTTCATTGCGTTACCCGCACTACCTAATGCTAAGACTCTTGCTCAGGTATTCGTCAGTGAAATCGTGAAGCTTCACGGGGTCCCCTCCGATGTTTCGGATCGGGGTACCCAGTTTATTTCTAAATTTTGGAAAGCTTTTTGTTCCCGTTTGGGGGTACACTTGTCCTTTTCCTCAGCTTTCCATCCTCAATCGAATGGACAGACTGAGCGTACCAACCAAAACCTTGAGACATATCTAAGATGTTTTGTGTCTGAAAACCAAGAGTTGTGGTCATCATATTTACCGTTAGCTGAGTTTGCCATAAATAATCGTCGTCAGGAATCCACTGGCAAGTCACCATTTCTTGGTGCATATGGTTTTCATCCCCAATTCTGTACTTTCAAAGAGGGGGGGGGTCTTCTGGGGTTCACGAAGAGGAACGTTTTTCGTCATCTCTTTCATCGGTATGGCAGAAGGTGCAAGCTAACTTGAAAAATATGGGAGGTAAATACAAATGCATGGCTGATAAGAGACGGTCGCCAGGTCCGGACCTAGGAGTGAATGACTGTGTGGTTGTCTACTAGGAATATTAAATTGAAGGTTCCCTCTTGGAAACTGGGTCCTAGGTTTATTGGCCCTTACAAAATTGTAGCCATCATCAACCCCGTGGCTTTTCGCCTGGAGTTACCTCAGACTTTTAAAATTCATAATGTTTTTCATAAGTCGTTACTCAAAAAATATGTTCCACCTCTAGAACCATCACCGCTGCCACCCCCTCCTGTTGTCGTGGATGGTAATCTAGAATTTCAGATATCCAAAATTGTTAATTCTCGTCGGGTCCGCCGCTCTCTTCAATATCTGGTGCATTGGAGAGGTTACGGTCCCGAGGAAAGAATGTGGGTTCCTGCGTCTGAGGTAAACGCCGACAGGTTAGTTCGGGTTTTTCATGCCTCTCATCCTGAGAGACCTGGTCCTGAGTGTCCGGAGGCCCCTCGTAGAGAGGGGGGTACTGTCACGAGGGTATCGAGAACCACGCCTGACTCCGTTATACCCGGGGTCAGGAAGTCGCAGCGGTTGGCTGCACGCTCTATTTAAGATAGGGCTGTTTTCCTTATGGTAGCTTTCTGGGTTTGCTTTGCAAACCCTTTTGGCTCACTCAGAGATCCGTAGCTCCTTCTCCTCAGCTGTTCCTTGTCCAGCACTCCCAAACGTCCTTATATTCCTCTCTCACACTTCTCTGGTTGCCAGAGATAGAGCTTCCTGCCTGGACTTCTATACTGACCCACTGGAGCTGTGTTGCTGCGTTCTCTGACTGTTAATTCAGAACGCTACCCTCCGGATCCCTGTTGGACCTTTGTGGACTGCTGTGGTCGTCCACCTGGGTGTTTGTGTTTGTCTGTCCTCTCCCTGGTGTTTCCCTCTTAGTGCAGTGGTGCGGACTAGCGATCCCACCGGCCCGTTCACTATCTAGGGCTCATTTCAGGGAAAGCCAGGGTTTAGGCACGTGATCGCCGCACGGGTGAGGAACCCGTCTAGGGACGTCAGGGCAGCCAGGTGCCAGCCGCAAGGTGAGTTAGGGGTCACCACCTTTCCCTCTCCCTTGGGCAGGGCTTTCCCTGTTTTCCTCCCTGTGTGTGACGCCGGTCTTTACAGAAACGCAGCTCTGAACAGTGCTGACAACTTGGCCTAGGCACATAGCGATCTTCCATAATGATAAACCAAGGTCTCTCAGTTTAAGGATTCTGTCACTCTCAGCTTGCGTCAAGTGGCGATAACTGGAAAATTGTCAAACAGGAGGCATCACGCAATCATCCCACACGACTTGATCCAGTTGTTCAGGTTTCATGTAGCTAAATCAGCCACAGAAAAGGAATAAGGAGCGAGCCAAAAAAATATCAGATAATTTATTTATTCAATAATAACAAAAATTGCAAATATTTAAAAATCAGTATTGCTATAAACTATTGGAGGGAAAGAAATCCCAACAATACAGAGTGCACCTGTAACGGGGCACCGAAGGCGCACTCGGTCTCCCATCAGCTGCTTCATGAGCGAGGATCTGTGTTCAGCCTCGTTTCCAGGGCGGCTTTTGCTAGCTGGGAGGCTCCCTGCTCCTAGGTCTGCCTTGAGCGCCGAACTGATCACTCGGTGCTCGACTTGTTTGTCTGTCAGTCATGTGACGCTGGCCACATCACAGTGACCCTCACTCCCCACTATAAATACAGGCAACCTTCTGGCTACAGGTTGCCTGTGATTTTGGTCCCTTAGGCTGTGTATTATTATTGTTATTTAGCTTACCATTGGATTTGACCCTTGATCTGCTTCCTGACACCTCTTCTGCCTGCTCCTTGAACCTACCTCTCAGATTTTGACCTCAGCTTGCTTTTGGATTTTGTTGTTGCCTCCTCTCTTGTACTGATGTGACCCCCTGCACTGACCCCAGCTAGTTGACCCGCCTCGCCGTTCCATTTTTGGTGGTACCTTGCTTGTTCCACCTCTCTGTCCGCTCTAGTGCTACCTCTCATTGGCTGTCTGCTTCCCTGCTGTCTCTATCTCTCTGCTTGCACTTACTCAGGTCAGGGACTGTCGCCTGGTTGCGCCCCGTCACCTAGGGCGGGTGGTGCACGTAGGCTGGGACAGTGGACCAGGTGGTAGCTCAGGGGATTCACCTCTGCTCTATCTTTTTACCCGCGACTCTACCTCGTGACAGCACCTTGGCGGTGCAACCCACACTCTGTGCCTCAACGGTGTGGGGATTTGCTCTGTGTCAGCTTGTTCACACAGGACAAGCGGACGCAGTATAGAGGCAAAGACCAGTTTGTAATTAAAAAACCGTCAGTGTTTTATTCACACTTATGGCAACAAAACAGTACGACAGTCCATTTGTAGTTTTGGTGTTTGTTCACACCTAGACAGTTCATACAGCAAAAGAGTCACCTGTTATCCTAGGTGTTAGTTCACACCCGACCTGCATTACTCAGGACAGAGCAGACCTCCCAAACTCAGGCCTCCAGCCTAGCACATGGCTCAGATTCCAATCCAGAGCTCCTCTGTCAGAGAGAGGTAATCACACCAAGCTGACACTGCCGGCTGGGTTTTTATAGGCCAGTGAAGACCCGGCCTGGAACGTTGGGAGTAGTCGTCCACCCAGCACTTTGACTACTCCCAGTAAGAGCCGCCCCGGATCAGCTATACAGCTATACTAAATAGCTAGGTGTCAAACAGCAACTGCTGCTAACACATGAAAACTGGCTCTTACTCCACCGAGGCCAGGAACCTCGGTGACACATACCTTCCGTCAACGACAGACCCTTTGCTCCTTCCTACAACAGATATGTACAAAAAATGTACCCAAATTAAATAACAATGTTGAGAAAGCAGAAAATAGAAAATAAAAAAAGAGTTATGTTGTATAAATGGAGCTGTGGTACCAAAAATGGTGTGTATATAGTGAACAATATGTCACATAAATGATTATATAGAGTTATCAATATGCACCAATGATCCACAACCACATTGTGGCAATGTGAATAGTGATGGGTGCAGTAAAGTACCGGGAAGGCATGAAAAAGGGGTGTTGTTTGCACCAGGAGCGTGTCACCAAGGGGCCCGGCCTTGGTGGAGTAAAGGCCCTACATATAGGTGGCCACTAAGTTCGTTGGTGGACACCAAGATAGTTAGCTTAGATGGCTCCAGCTAGTCCGGGGCGGGCTTTTACTGGGAACAGGCAGTGTGTTGGGTGAGTGCCTGTTCCCCATGCTTCAGTCCTGTTGCTGGACTTGGGTGTGGCTCCCAGTCTGGGAAAGGAGCAGGCTGTGTCAAGGCCTGTGGGAGCCGGGACCCTCTAACCCTGTGTGTAGAGTAAGCACTGGTGATGTGTTTTGGAGAGCTGGGTGTTAGACCCAGATCCCGATAGAGAGGGAAAGACTGTTTAGTCAGTGGCCAGACTGCTGAGGATTTATGTTTTGGTTGCTGTTTTGTGTTCATGTGCTTAAAAATAAAGCATCGTTTGGACTTCAATCTGGTGTCCGTAGCGAAGTCTGTGAGAATGACCCCCGGATAACAGACGATCCCTTACAACATATAAAACAGTATTAGATAATCAACACTACTATCACAATAAATGCATGTAATGTTAATCTGAAGAGCTCAAAATAAGGAACAATCATGTAAACAAATACCCTGAGACATCTTAAAAATGTGGTATTGCACCGCCAGGAGGAGTGTCCACCTCGATGCGCATTTCACCTACTGGGTTTGTCAGGACTCTTATTTTGTCACTATATACACACCATTTTTTGTACCACAGCTCCATTTATACGACATTACTCTTTTTTCTTTTCTATTTTCCGCTTTCTCAAAATTGTTGTTTCATTTGTGTAAATTTTTTGTACATATCCGTTGAGACACAGAGTGTGGGTTGCACCGCCAGGGTGCACTCTGTGCTGTTGGGATTTATTCTCCTCCAATAGTTTACAGCAATATTGATTTTTTTATATTTGTAATTTGTGTTATTATGGATTAAATAAATTATGTGATATTTTTATTTTTGGCTTGCTCTTTTTTCCTTTTTTTGTGAGTGATGTTATCATTTAGAGCAAGGGTCCATATTATATATTTGTAGGCATATGTGGGTGTTACTATTCATGTGGCTAAAAAAACTTTGCTTTCTGTCTTGCTTTTATGCCCCTCCCACATGCTGCAAATTGGAGCTGGGTGCTCAAAAATTTGATCATCTGCAGATCTTAGCGGCACATTTGGTTTTCTTGAATTGCATAACCTTATGGCTTGTCCTTCTTGGTGCTGCAATTTTAATGTTGAGAAGTGTATGAAGATATAAAGATACATAGAAAGATAGATCGCTCTGAAGTGCACTGTGCAGCCACTTTATTACAGATAGCCTTCCAGTAGCTAATAGCTGATCTTGGGCTTTTTTCACATTTTGTCCAACAGATTCAATGGGTGAGAAGGTTTGATTCGGGGGAGGTGGGGCAATTAAAGGGGTTTTGCACAGTTTAATGCCTTAAGCCTCATTCACACATCAGTATTTCACGTATGTTTTCTTCACGGACAGCACACGTCCCCATTAATTTTAGTGTGTGTATTCAGACATCAATGTTTTAGCACGGTCCGTAGGTCTGTGTTTTCAGCACGGATGCATGCTCTATTTTGTCTGTTATCCATCACGTCCATTATAGTCTATGGGGCCGTGAAAACCATGGATTCAACATGCATGCCATCCGTGTTGCATCCATGTTTCACGAATCATTAGAGATGCTTTGAAAATAATTTTTCAGCTGTTCAGTGTCAGTGAAATACGGATGCAAAAAATGGACACACGGACTCAACGCGGATCCTTCACGGACAGCTTCATGAATGCATCAGTGACCACCTGCATGGACACGGACGTGTTAATGAGACTACTGACACGTCAGTGTTTGATCAGTGATATCCATCAGTAATTGTGAGCCAAAACCACAGAGATAAACTAAAATAGAAAAAGTTGCACCTGTTCTGTGTTTAGACACACATTTGGAGACAGCACATTGGCAGCTGAATATGCAAATGAGCACATGACATCAATGTACTCCATGACATCACAATGATGGGCCTTATACAGTATATGAACACCAGACACTATTGGGGCTGTTCATTCCTTTGTATAAGTATAAGCTATCCAAGCCCAGAATTTCCAGTTTGAATCTGCCTCAACCTTTTTTGCTGGTTCCTTTAACTATCGTTCCCTCGGTAAAACTGAAATTAACCATAAGGTCTCCGAGGGACGGGCTGCTGTAGATAATGGCACTTTCACACTAGTGTTTTTCTTTTCCGGCATAGAGTTCTGTCCTAGGGGCTCTATACCGGAAAAGAACTGATCAGGCATATCCCCATGCATTCTGAATGGAGAGAAATCCGTTCAAGATGCATCAGGATGTCTTCAGTTCAGTCTTTTTGACTCTTCAGAATGGAGATAATACCGCAGCATGCTGCGGTTTTATCTCTGGCCAAAAAAAAATGAACAATTGCCTGAATGCAGGTCGGCATTTTTTTCCATGGGAATGTATTAGTGCCAGATCCCGCATTCAAAATACCGCAATGCCAGATCCGTCCTTCTGGCCTGCACATGCGCAAACCGAAAAATGTGAAAAAAATAAATGTCGGATCCGTTTTTCCGGATGACACCGGAAAAATGGATCCGGCATTTCAATGCATTTGTAAGATAAATCAGGATTCTGATCAGTCTTACAAATGCCATCAGTTGGCATACGTTTTGTTAGCATACGTTTTTGCCTGCCGGATTCCTCTGCCGCAAGTGTGAAAGTAGCCTAACACTAATTCCCAATCTTTCTTGAACAATAACAAAAACATTAAAAATAATACCACCAAAAAAGAACAAAACCAGTATGTGAAGTGTTCATTTATACACACTAGTAACCCTAACATTATAACAGCGTTGGATAAATGAGGTCAGAAAGGTAATTGTGTGACAATGGATCGTAACAAAGAAGTAGAGAACTACTCAAATGTGAAGCCGTATTGTGGACAAGAAAGGAAATGGGAGACCAGTAGTGAAATGAAAAATCTAGATATGAAGTATATATGATGTCAGATTTAGCGGTATACAAATACCCTATACTTTATGTGTCATTTACGAATATATTGATGAAACGGCTATAACGTTTTCTCCTTCTTTATCACAGTAATCTATTTCCTTACTTCATTTCACTCATGGTTGAGCTTTCTTAAGAGTTATTTATCTTGCAGACATGTTCACTACACAGAGTCATCACCCTATACATCACATTATCCTTCCACATCACACATTCTCACATGATATGTCACGCATGTTTTGTTCATTCATTTTGATTCATTTCCTGTCTTGTATTTCTTCCAACTGGCTTCCATTTACTGTTCATGCTATAAAACTGGAAAAATGGAGCCATTGTTTGTTGGCGTGATGAAGGTGGAAGACCGCCTCTGAAACGCGTTGCCCCTTGCCACAGTCACCAGTTTTATTTCATGCTACTACAGCTGGTATGGCAGGAGGTTACCACCTTTCTCTATACTCAGAGGACACACTAGGGCAGTGATGGCGGACCTGTTGTAGACTGAGTGCCCAAACTACTGCAACCCAAAATCCACTTATTTATTGCAAAGTGCCAACATAGCAATTTAACCTGATTATTACAGTTCAATGCACTATATCATCCATGTACTTTATCATTTAGCTATAATGGCCTGCCTACATTCAATGCTCTGCCTGTGCTGTTAATAGTGCATCCTGCGCTGATGAATGGCAGGAAGAGTCTAAGGCATATTGGTACACCTTAGACTTTTTCCAGGTTGCGGGTGCCCACAGAGAGGGCTCTGAGTGCCATAGGATCACCACCACTGCACTAGGGGAATTTATTATTAGGGATAGATAGATAGGAGAAGGATAGATATGTCAGATAAAATATAGACAGAAGACTATGAGATATATTGATGAATAGTTACAGAGATAGATATAAAGTGCAATGTACAGCCACTTTATTACAGATGGCCATCTAGTAGCTAATAGCTGATTGTGAGCTTTTTTTCTGGGAGGAAGTTTTCATTCTGGGAGGCAATTATGGGGAGTTTCTTGCAGTTTAAAAGACAGCAGCTTGACAGCTGCTTATGCAAATGAGCGCATGACATCACAACATTCCGTGATGTCACAATGATGGCTCTTGTGTAAGAACACCAGACACTATTGGAGCTGCTCATTCCTTTGCAGGAGGGTGACCTGCGTGGGCAGAGGTTACAGCAGGTATGTAAGGAGATTTAACACCTCAGGGTCAACCATAGGCCCTATATCAAATTATTGGCTCCAAAGGCAACTCCAAATGTTTTTTTTTTTTCCTGGATCTTTGAGGACCACTATGGTATCAGAGCCTGCGCTCACCATAGAATCCTCCGGTACTCTGGTGGATCGGTCTGAAGCTGCTTGTCTCCCTCTTGTTAGCTGAAAAAGATAGCTGTGGATAAAGGCAAGTGGTCTGAATCAAAATGGAGACTGATACTGTAAGGCTTAGGCAGAACATTGCGGGAAGTAGAGAAGAGTCAACCTAGAGTCAGCTATGCTACATCTCAGTGATGTGGGTCAGACCTTGGTGTGCACACCATTAAAATGGGAAACAGGTCTGAGCATCTGGCAATTGCTGGAAATTAGAGATGAGCAAATTTCTTTTTTTTTATTGATTTGTGTACAAATCGATTCTACACAAATCAAGTATGATCGAATTGACTTGAAATTGGAATGTGACACTCTGAGTTCTCCTAGGACTTAATATTTTATATCTTTTCATTATCGCTTTTAAATTTTTTATTTTTAAAACTTTTACTTTTAAACTCTTGAACACAATGACAGCAATAGCAAATAATGTCAGAATGACACTGACATACATTATATAATCATGGGTAAATGCGTGATTGAAGGTATTATCAAAGAGCATATTTAAAGACTCACTAATCACACACTAGCTACTTTCTACTTTCACACTAGCGTTCGGGCGGATCCGTTCTGAACGGATCCGCTCATAATAATGCAGACGGAGGCTCCGTTCAGAACGGATCCGTCTGCATTATATTAGCTAAAAAAAGCTAAGTGTGAAAATAGCCTCGGACGGATACGTCCAGACTTTGAATGTAAAGTCAATGGGGGACGGATCCGCCTGAAGATTGAGCCACAGGGTGACATCTTCAAACGGATCCGTCCCCATTGACTTACATTGTAAGTCTGGGCGGATCCGCACGCCTCCGCACGGCCAGGCGGACACCCGAACGCTGCAAGCAGCGTTCAGCTGTCCGCCTGTCCGTGCGGAGGCGAGCGGAGCGGAGGCTGAACGCCGCCAGACTGATGCAGTCTGAGCGGATCCGCTCCATTCAGACTGCATCAGGGCTGGACGGCTGCGTTCGGGTCCGCTCGTGAGCCCCTTCAAACGGAGCTCACGAACGGACCAGCGAACGCTAGTGTGAAAGCAGCCTTAGCCTTTGCATGTGAAGATAGAATCTGATTGGTTTCATTTATGCTACAGATTTCCACTGTATATTTCACTGTTTGCAATGCGTAGGGTTAGATCTTTGGTAAATCCGCACTGAAATCCAATGTGGAATGTCAGCAAAATCTGCAGTAAAATCTCCATGTTGGGCAATCTTCCCCATGTGGCCATGCCATAGCAGCCAGAACTGGTAGTGACACCTGCTGCTGTCTCAAGAAAGGGACCCTGCTTTTCTGTGCTTCTATAGGAACTCGACTTTATGGATTAAACACACAGCAGTCATTGCATCACCAAAATGTATGATGCAGCGACCAAGCAGGTTCAATCACCAACCACACGGAGACGGTTACAACAGTCTTCCTATCTGCGTGGCATGCCGGTGGACGCCAGGCTGATAGTTAAGGCAAGAAGCTTTCAGGATACAAGCCCCAGACCAGCGTCCCAGATGGAGAAACCAAGAGTCAACAGAGAACACAACAGTCTTCGTCTTTTTTCTCTGTGACACAAACTGGCCAAATGTGTCCAGGTTTTTGCCTTCTTCTGGATCACTATTTTTCTCTGCAGGGATTTTGTTTTAATAAATGATTTTGAAATGGATAACCGTGTCTTATGTTTATTTCTCTATGTGATAGGAAGCCCAAATAAAAGTATCCTGCTGTTTTCCCCTATGACCACTTACACTGAAGTAAGCTATGACTTTCATTTTGAGTGTCATCTAAGAATTTTCAGGACAGTTGGAGGACTTTGAATTCGAGTTGAGTTTATTCATCCAGAATGGAATTTTCTGACCAGTTAGGGAGAAACTAAACTGCTATAGATAGACGGCCTATCTTGTAGCGTGTATTATATATCTTATTGTGTGAGTTGTATCCCATATTCTTCTGATCCTTCTATATTTGATAAAGGATGACTTTCGGCTCCGCTGTATCTGGGAGGCTGTGTGGTGATAGGAACATCTATTTTTTGATCCAGTTCAATTATGCTAATACCAGATGTTGGGTCAACTGGGCCATTGTGGTATTGTTTAATAAGGTAAGCACCAATCTTCACACAAGCAAATCACTTAATCCCATTGAAATGTATGAAGGTCTAGAGATAAAGTCTCTACTGAGGTGGACAGGCTGTAGGTCTACATAGGAATATGAGTAAATATACATATTAGGGCTCATGTACACGGTCGTGTTTTATTCTCTGTAAATGGCGGATACGCTAAAAGCTGGATCCCAGCCGAAATCATGGCACCATTTATTTTTTTACTTCTGTAGAAATTTCCAATCCTTGTCCACAAAACGGACAAGAATAGGACATGTTCTACCGTTCTACAGTTATTGGAGTAACTGTAAACACATTTGTGTGATCCTCTGAGGTGGAAGCAGGTAGACACTGACCCTGTTTTAGCCTTAAAGGGGTTATCCCATGACTAATGTAAAAAAATCTAATCAGACATCATATAGTACACGACAACCTCTTTCTAACAAAGCTAGAACCAGCCCTGTACCTCACATGGATCCAGAGATCTCCCCCATTCAATGCTCTGCTAGATTGATATCAAGAAGGCAGCTCAAAGGAAGTGTCTTTTCTGCTACAGCTAAGGGGTCATGCCCATGCTCTCCCTATCCCAGCTCAGGAGCCAGTTAAAGGCTGAAACTGAGCATGTGCGGCCATCTCAGGGAGCAGGTCAAAGAAATAAGCAAACAGCAGGTGGCGCTACACAGATACATTTTATTGAATAACTCTGTGGCTATGCTAACTTTTTAATTACATATAAATATAAAAGTATTCAGACCCAGGTGCTGGTTTGAAAACTGTAGAATATTTTCTGTGGGACAGCCCCTTTATATGCTGTGAGGAGACAAAATGTTTCCCTCTGTAATGGAGATCGCAAATTCGAATAATACATCTGGTATGTCACTGTCCATGTTGAGGGACTATTTGTGAGGTATTCCAGCTTCGCTAGCATTTGATCGCGTTCGCGAACCGTCCTGGCCGATGTTCGTCCATCACTACACCCGGGACCCCCGCCGATCAGCTGTTTGAGAAGGCAGTAGTGCCACAGCTTTCTCTCAGCTTTCCCTAGGCCATGTGACATCACATTCATTGGTCACATGGCCTAGGCGCAGCTCTATACAATGTACAGCGCTCTGATTGGTAAACTGTGAGTAGGTCTGTTGCATTCTCAAACAGCTGATCAGCGAGGGTCCCGGATGTCAGACCACCACTGATCAGATATTGATGACCTATCCAGAGGATAGGACATCAGTATAAAACTCCCAGAAAACCACTTTAATGTGTGGAGGCTGACTCAAGGAGGAAGATGTTGAGCCAGAGTGGAATGATCAGATATACAACTGCATTAGGCATATTAATCCTAACATCTCCTTTTAGAGATGGATTGCGCAAGGCATTAAATTATTAGTTGATATACAGTATGTACTAATTAAATTATATACCTTTAAAAGGGTATTGCGGAGGAAAGAGTTCAGATCAGATCAGGTTGGTGGGGTTACTACCGGTGGGACCCCCACCAATCACAAGAACAGGGCCCTGTACCCCCGGCAAGCCCCCTGCTGCTCCCCTGAACTGACCTGCGCGGCCGGTCGCACAAGCGCACGGTCGCTCCATTCATTTCTGTGTCTGTTCCGGAGATAGCCAAGCACTGTACTCGCCTATCTCCGGAACTTCCATAGAAATGGATAGAGCAGGATAACTTTCACCTACCGGAATACCCCTTTGAGAAGTTTTAGCCAAAGGCCTCTGATTTGTTAGCATATCTTCAGATTAAGGGCTTGTTCACACAAACGTGCCGTGTTTTGCGGTCTTCAAATTGCGGATCCGCAAAACACGGATGGTCCTTTATAGAAATGCCTATTCTTTTCAGCAAAACGGACAAGAATAGGACATGATATATAATTTTTGCAGGTCTACGGAACGGAGCAACGGATGCGGACAGCTGAGTTCATACTTGAGTTATTTGGTCAGTTCTGGCCCCGTAACTGCCCAAATACGTGAAGTGTGCAGTGATTCTAAGAGTGACGCCTGTCATCTGCATGTCATACGAACTCACAGTATTATTTCACTACCACAGCAGACTCCATATGTGTGTAACTGCAAGGCACAGTGTCCTACACCACTATGAAGGCTCTCTGCAGCCAGGAAATAACAGTTTTTTAATGTAATTAGCTGGGAATTTATTCGGATCGAACCAATTTTTTTCTAAAAAATTTGACGAAACGGCGAATCGAATTTTTGAAAAATTCACTCATCTCTAGTTGCCAGGGGAGAAAGGTCAGCCTTTCAAATGGGAGACTATTTTGTTGCTTTCCAGTCTTCTGGACTCACAAAGGAGTGTCTTCGACTCCTATACACTGGGCATTCCATGACTGGTTTCATCTTCCTCCCATCAATTGGTCCAGCAATTTCATTAACTCCTCTTATTACAAATGTGATATAGCAATATATATATGTTAAATAAAAAATATCAATGTTTAATACCCTGAAGCACAAAAACACAATACTAATGTATTGTTATTGTCCATATTGCCTCCTTTGCTGGCTTGATTCATTTTTCAGTCACATTATACACTGCTCATTTCCATGGTTTACGACCACCCTGTAATCCAGCAGCGGTGGTCGTGCTTACACAATATAGGAAAAGGCACTGGCCTATGTGCACTCCCACAGCCCTGGCCACCAGGTGGTGAGGTGACAGGTTCTCTTTAAGTTCTGTAGAAATTGAGGGGCACATTTATTAGGACCGGCGTTTTAGACGCCGGTCATAATAAAAGCCTGTAGCTAGCGGGGTATCCGCCGAAGTTATGAAGAGGCGGATATTTGAGTATAGTAAATGACCCCCTAAATCTGTGCAGCAGCTCTAGCCATTCTGACAGCTCCCTGACCGAATGTAGCTGCTTGCAGAATTTATATATAATGTACATTCCAGGGGCATAGCAAGTAACCGTGGGGCTTCATAGCCAAATTGACTTGGGCCCCACTCTATCATGACCACCTTCTGCAGCAATTCCAGTACATGAATTTTATGTCTGTTATGGTCTCCCCGATGTACAAGGATAATGTAAAAGTTGAAGTGACTTTATTGTACATATTGTAGATAATTTACACAGTTATGTCACAAAATAGCAATAATGCACACAGTGATGTCACTAGTAGGAGAATATACGCAAATAGGTCATTGCATAGGAATGACACACATAGAAAGGTCATCATGTATCCCTTCTCTATGTTGAGAAGGGGTAATACAGGGCGGTCCACGAAAAAGTAGACAGTCTCCAGCAATAGTATGACAAAATGAATGAGCAAGTGGATTGTTTCTTTAATAACCCACATGCCGCACGATGCAGAAAGTGGTCCCCATTCATATCTATGCATTTTTGGGCACGTTAGATTATGTCGGCTGATACTACTGGTAATGTTGCGGATAGTGTTTGTGATATTTTCCTTCAGTTCATCCAGGGATGTGGATTGTTAGCGGACATTTTCTGTTTTGAAGTTCCCAACAGATAAAAATTGCACGAGGACAAGTCTGAGGGACGTGGTGGCCATAACCCCTTGCTCACAGTTTGCTCCTACATCAACAGTTCATGAATCCGTGCCAGTGAGGTGTGGCATGTTGTCCCATCTTGTTGGAAAGAGCAGGACATTTTTGTTTCTGCAGCATCACTGCTGTAGAGCTGCAAGCAGTATCGGCCAACATAATCCGATGTGCCCAAAGATGCATAGACCGGAACAGGGACCACTTTCAGCATCTTTTGTGACTTGTGGGTAATTAAAAAAAATAACAATCCACTTGCTCATTCATCTTGTCATACTATCGCTGGAGGTGGGCTACTTTTTCGTGGGCCACATAAACGTGGAGCCTAACAGTCATTATTTGCTGCACCTTATGTCTGAATGAAAATGCATTTCTGGTATTTTACAGTAGAAAACCATACTCTTCAAAAAGTCTCCCAAGGTGTCCAGACCTAATTTATTTATTTATTTTATGCACTTATATAGCGCTGCTATATACCGCAGCTCTTTACAGACATTAGCATCCAACTGTCCTTAATGGGGCTCACAATCTAAGTTCCCTATCAGTATGTCTTTGGAGTGTAGGAGGAAACTGGAGTACCTGAAGGAACCTACACAAGCACAGGGAGAACATACAAACTCCATGCAGATGTTGTTATTGGTCAGATTTGAACCTAGGACCCCAGCACTGCAAGGCACCAGTGCCAACCAGTGAGCCACCGTGCTGCCCACTCATGGCGTAGCCTTAATAAAAATAAATGATGCCATCTATCTCTATGAACGTATCTATGCTTCAAGAGGGACAACTGATTAATTCCTTAACATATGGAAGCTCAAAAACTCTCAGAAGACTCTTGTCACCCACACTTTTAAAAATATGAGGTTCTTAGCACACAATCGGATGACATTGTGTGAGCCCATCTGCCACGTCAAGGCGACCTCATTCAGATAGGTCCCTACCCTAAGACTCTTTTTTTTTTTAATAACATGATTTACACTGATTTGCACTATTAATTTGAAAAGCCAAACTGATAAGCAGTATATTGGCGTTTCTCTATAACAACTGACTACTGTATACAAAATAATGTAAAAGCACACTGCAAGTGATAACACCAGTTACACTCAATATATCCTGTTATATGTATAACGTGTTAGTGTAGGGACCCACCTAAACAAGGAGGGATTAAGCACTGCAAAAGGGCTAACAAAACAGATGTGAATTTAATATATGAAATAGAATTCAACCCATGAAATGTTATAACAATATTGATTGCAACTGGTACACCATGCAATGTTTGTATAGTCAGTCACTGCAGAGGAAAAGCTTTTTTGTTTTTGGTGCATTATGTGGCGGAGGCCAAGCTTTTATTTTTCTAAAATGTAAAATTTAGAACAGAACTTTTCTCCTATTACTGTGTAACATTTTATGGATATCACGCAGGAAGTGATATCATACACTATATACACTACACTTAACCTATATGCAGACACTATATAAATTACACTGATCCTATATACACACTGCATACATTTACCCTATACATAGACTACACTTACCTTTCACATACACTATATAGACTACACTTACCCTGTGTATGCACAGTATATATATATATATATATACTACATTACACTTACCTGATATACATACTATATAGACTACACTTACCGTAAAATATACACTAGACTATTCTTACTCTATATATACATTACATAAAGTACATGTACCCTAACTGTACACTATATACATTATACTTGCCTTATACATACACTATATACTGTACACATACCTTATACACTAAATATTGATGACACTTACCCTATACAAGCACTATATACACAATATATCCACTATATACTCTACACATACTCAATATACAGACTAAGTATAAAGATTACACCTATATACACACTACAGAGACTACACTATACATATACTATATACACTACATTAATCCTATATGCTGACACTATATAGATTACTTATCCTATATTCACACTATATACGCTACACTTACCTTTTTTACAGACATTAAATAACTTACACTTATCCTAAAAGCACACTATATAGATTACACCTATCCCATGTAAACACTATGTAGACTACATTTACCTTACACATAAACTGTATACACTACACTTACCCTATACACACACTATATACACTATACATACACTATAAATGCTACACTTACCTTATATACAGGCACTTTATACATTAGTTACCCTATATACACACACACACACTATATACACTACACATACCGCATGTAACACTATAATGACTACACATGTCATATACATACACTATATACACTAAACTTACCCCATATACAGAAACTATATAAATTACACATACAATATATACATTACACTTACCCCACATAATATATAAATATATATATATCTATATGCACACACACTACACATACCCAATATGCAGATAATATATAAATTAAACAACACTTACCCTGTACAAACACTATACACACTATACATTTACTATATACTCTACACATACCTAATATACAGACTAGTTATTAAGATTACACTTATCATATATACAAAACATAAATACTACATTTATGCTACAGTAGATACATACTACATAGACTTAACCTATACATAAACTATATACACTACATTTATCCTATATGCAGAAACTATATAAATTGCTTACCCCTATATAAACACTATATAGATTACACTTATCCTACACACATACGCTATATACACTACAGTTATCCTATATACACACTATTACACTACACCTTATTCATACACTATATACACTTACCCTATATACCGACTAACTATAAAGCTGACATATTCTATAAAACAACACATAGAGTACACTTACTGTTTATACACTAATACATACTACATAGACTACGCTTACCCTATACATTATCTATATACACTACATTTACCTTATACATACATGAAATACACTACACTTACCCAATATACAGACACAATATAAATTACACTTACCTGATATACAGACACAATATAGATTACACTTACCTGATATACAGACACAATATAGACTACACTTACCCTATATATAGACAATATAGAGTACACTTACCTGATATACAGACACAATATAGACTACACTTACCCTATATATAGACAATATAGAGTACACTTACCTAATATACAGACACAATATAGACTACATTTACCTTATACATACACGAAATACACTACACTTACCCAATATACAGACACAATATAGATTACACTTACCTGATATACAGACACAATATAGATTACACTTACCTGATATACAGACACAATATAGATTACACTTACCCAATATACAGACACAATATAGATTACACTTACCTGATATACAGACACAATATAGATTACACTTACCCAATATACAGACACAATATAGATTACACTTACCTGATACAGACAATATAGATAACTTACCTGATATAGACAACACAATAAGATTACACTTACCCTGATATACAGACACTATAGATTACACTTACCTGATATACAGACACAATATAGATTACACGTATCCTATGTACACACTATATAGAGTACACTAACACAATGTAGACTATACTTAACCTATATGCATACTATGTAGACTACACTTACCCTATACATCCACCATATAGACTACATTCACCCTATGCATCCACTATATAGACTACACTTACCCTATATATAGACAATATAGATTACACTTATCCTATGTACACACTATATAGAGTACACTAACACTATGTAGACTATACTTAACCTATATGCATACTATGTAGACTACACTTACCCTATACATCCACCATATAGACTACATTCACCCTATGCATCCACTATATAGACTACACTTACCCTATATATAGACAATATAGATTACACTTACTGTATGTACACGCCGGAAAATATGGTGCGGTATCGGGACAGAGGGACAGATTGGAATCCCATGAAAGCACTACAGAGTGCTTCCGTGGGTTTTCTGTCCGTGCCTCTACACAGCAAAAAAGTAGTGCATGTGGACCGCAACAGAGGCAAGGCCGTCACACATGAGCCCTAAGTCACATGACAGTGACATTACTCATGGCAGCAGCTATTTTCCAATATTTTCCTGCTGCCACTTCTCAAACAGTGCAGATCCAGAAAGTGCGTGCTCCAATGATGCAAGACTTCACCTGGAAGTGAAGGCTCCGAACCTGGCGCCTTCACTTCGGGGTGGACTGACGTGTCTCGGTGCATGTGCAGTCGGAATCTGCTCAGGAAGCAGAAGATCAGGTCCACAAGAACTGAGGCACAGTACAGGCACGGAAATCCTGGGCTAGGCAAGATGTCAGGCCCTGTCAATCAGAGAGGAGATGGGCATTTCAAAAGCGGAGCTCCAAGGCTTCTGGCCATCCCCTTCTGGTCGAAAGAGCGAACTTGCATAATAATACAAAAAACAGATATTTAAGGAATGCTGCTATATACAAAGATACTAAGGTATCATTTTAATGGCATGATCAACCCTACCAGGCAACATGCCTGGTTTAATAGGGTTGATCATGCTGACAGACGCTATTTAAGAATATACTATACACTGAGAATATATGTAATGCCTGTTGATGTTTTCTCCTGTGGTCCGTGAGAAGGTTCTCTGTGAAGACTGCGGAGACTGAAGATTGTGTCTGAATTAAAAAGAAAACATGACATAAATATTCCAGCAGTTGTCGGACTCTTTAATACACACTGTCTATCAGGATGGACCCCGTGTCTCAATCTAGTATCAAACAACGAGTGACCCCGATGTCCATTGTAACTTGTCACACCTCACCTTTCATTTGCTAAGTGAACTGGACAACTGCAACTTCTGATACTCACTCATTTCCAACATTCTGTTATTTTCTGTGATTTTGTTGATGTCGCCACATAAAAAATGTACATGGAGTCTCAGCCCAATGGAGATTCTTAAAGGGTTGCAAAAAGAAGTATAAAAAGTATTCCCAAATCGTGCACTGAGACCCTATTTAGCATAAAACAGCAATTTGGGTAATAAAAGAATCAAGCATACTTTTATTTTTGATTCACATAGGCCGTATCAGGGCTTGTCTTTTGCAGAACAAGATGTGCTTTCTAATGGCGCCATTTACAGTTGCATACAATGTGAATGGGAAGCGGAAACAAATTTCAAATGGGGTGGAATTATAAAAAACGAAACAATTCTGCAACAGTTTTATATTATATTTTTTTTAACACCGTTTCCTATGCATTAAAACTGACCTATTATTTTTATTCTTGGTCATTACGATTACATTAGTCCCAGGTGCCTGCAGTTTAAAACAGAAGGCACCTGGCGGATATCGCGCCCGCTCTGCTCATGCGGTTTTTGTTACAGAAGCGCACAGAAATCCGTACAGAAATGTGTGCTGACTTTCTGCTCCTTACCCTACACCTGTGTACCGGCACCCTAAGGCTTGGAGGGGAGTATGCAAATTAACTCATACCAGCCCAACCAACTATCTGAATAAAAAATTACCCTTTTTGGGAGGGTTTTTCCGATATTTCTATGACTGTGCCTGTAGTAATAGAGCAAGATTTTCATTTAAAGGTTCAGTCCAAAAAAGCTGGTTTCACAAGCTAAGGCCTCATGCACGCGACTGTGCCGTTTATTTTGCGGTCCGCAAACCGCGGATCAGCAAAAATCTGAAGTTGCCCGCGTTGCCTTCCGCAATTTGCGCCGGCAATATAAATGCCTATTCTTGTCCGCAAAGCGCGGACAAGAATAGGATATGTTATATTTTTTTAGCGGGGCCGCGGAACGGAGCCACGGATGCGGACAGCACACGGAGTGCTGTCCGCACCTTTTGCGGCCCTATTGTATTGAAGTGAGTGCATGAGGCCTAAAGCCGCAATGCATATGAAGAACCTCCCTTACAGGCAACTACATGAGATGAGTTTAATGACGCCAAGAATTTTCACATTTTAAGGCTTTATTCACACAGTCAGTGTTTGGTCAGTGATTTCCATCAGTGATTGTGAGCCAAAACCAGGAGTGGATCCTACACAGACATAAGGTAGCAGGGAAAGATCTGCACCTGTTCTGTGTTTTGGACCCGCACTTGGTTTTGGCTCAAAATCACTGACCAAACACTGACTGTGCGAATAAGGCCCTAATGCAATCATCTGCAGTGTCTGCCATTCTTTATACTTCACCTTTCTTTAGCTAACTTCACCACAAGTGTTGTAGACCTGACCAAAAGTCCTATTTTCCCTAGACACATAATAAACCGTTCAAATTTAGGGAAAACGCTAAACATCTTTTCCTGTTTTATTGTATTTATTGTAGCTTACTAAAAACACAGCAGTTTTATACGGAGATATCCCGCACCTGAATATAACAGTTAGATATGTCTCAGTATCTTACCCCAGAAATCCCACCGTGAGCAGTGGACGCAAAAGCAGCTCCTCCGGGTGTCTCCAAAATTCATCACTAACCATAAAATCAGTTTCATCTCCCAAGGAGCCAACTGATGATTTTTAGATTCAAGCCGACCAATCGCTGTCTGTTTACTGCAGTTGCCATGGTGATGTCAACATCAGAGTTAAAGGGGACATTACCTTCCTGATCACTTTTTCTTTTCAAATACTAATCTTGATGAATTCCTGCACTTATGTCAAGTGTGAATGAAATCCAAATAATCTTTACATGTTATGCCATGGAGAGGTAGAAATTAAAGGGGGTTTGTCACCTATTTGTGCTGCCTTATCTGAGGGCAGTATATAAAGGTGACAGAAATCCAGATTTTTTTTAAGTAGTGGCAATCTCCAACGGGACCTTAGTGCTGGAGCGCCTGTTAGGCCAGGTTCACATCACCGTTTAGCTTTCCGTTCTTCTGTATTTTAAGCATCTGTTATGCTCAGTTATGCACATGTTGCATCCTTTTTAGCCATTTCCGTCTGGGATCCGTTAATTTAGAGGGGAAAAATTCCTACATAATTTTTTTTTTGCAGTCTAAAATAACGGATCGTAGACAGAAATGGCTAAAACGAACGCAACGTGTGCATAACAGATGCTTAAAATACATGTGAACTCAGCCTTAGGCCTCATGCACACGGCCGTTGTGTGGTCGTTCCGTGCATTGGGGACTGCAATTTGCGGTCCCTAATGCACAGGCAATGTCCGTGCGGCGGCCATGACGAATCGAGACCTATTCAACTTGAAGGGATCTGGATTGCGGGCCGCAATATGGCCACAGCCGGGCAACGGCTGTGTGCATGAAGCCTTAAAGGGATTGTGTCACTTCAGTAAATAGTATTTATCATGTAGAGAAAGTTAATACAAGGCACTTACTAATGTATTGTGATTGTCCATATTGCCTCCTTTGCTGGCTGGATTCATTTTTCCATCACATTATACGTTATGACCACCCACCCTGCAATCCATCAGCATTGGCTGTGCTTGCACTCTATAGGAAAAAGCACCAGCTTATATAAGCTCCCACTGTACCAGCCACCAGAGAGGCTGGTGTTTTTTTCTACAGTGTGCAAGCACGGCCACCACTTATGGATTGCAGGGTGGTCGTAACCATGGAAACGAGCAGTGTATAATGTGGTAAAAAAATGAATCCAGCCAGCAAAGGAGGCAATATGGACAATCACAATACACTAGTAAGTGCCTTGTATTAACTTTCTCTACATGACAAATGCCACTTGCTGAAATGACACAATCCCTTTAAAGGTAGGTTTTGTCAGCTCCAAAATCCTCTTCGTATCCCACGTCAGAAACCGCTGCGCAGTGTTTTCTGCCACTGAATGGAGCTAAACCACTAGCAGGCTCCGGGTACGGCTTTGTGGGGGGCAATAACCCTCGGCTGCATGAACTGCCGCTTGGCCTCCCATTGAATACAATGGGAGGTGGTTTCAGCGCAGATTCAGCCAGGTTTTCTGCACCAATGAAATGAACTCAGTGAGAGAGTGCAGTGAGAGCACAGCATGGACACGCAAGATAAGGTAGACCTCGCGGCACATTGCATTTGCCACTCTAATATTTTGGTCAGTTATTTCTGTCAGTGATTTTGAGCCCAAACCAGGTGCGAGTCTAACCACAGAACAGGTGCAGATCTTTCCCTTATACCTTATCTCTGTGGAGGCTCCACTTCTGGTTTTGGCTCACCATCACTGACCAAACACTGATGTGTGAATGAGGCCTAACACTGCCCTCACTGATTGCGCGGTATCAGAGTGGTGAAGAGAAATGAGAGCTGGTGGCCGCCCCCTGATATATAAATGCCCCAATAACAATAAGATCTCTTTCACACGTCCGTGATGACATCTGTGACAAGCTAGTCAGTCTTTCATCCGTGAAAATGTCTGTGAAGGATCCGTGTGTCCGTTATTTGCCCTCCAGGTGTCATCTGTATTCCATATACACTGCTAGGCTCCCTACCAATGGTCAGTGAATATCACTGAGAGAACAAAGTGGTTTTCACGGCCCAGTAGACTCCAATGGGCTGGTTTGGTTTTGGGCGGTTTTAGGTAACAAGCTGCATCTGAGCAGCCTCCTATTTACTTCACCACAGTGGAGAGGTCATGTTAGAATACCACAGCACCTGCCGCAGGAGCAAAGTAGTAGCTGTCGCTCCGAAATTATGGCTCAAATTCTTTGTCTTCCCTACCATCCCAGTATTTTTAAGCAATGTACCCACCTTCCAAAATCCTTGACCTTTAAAAAACAGGGAGGATGGCGCATGCACGTCCCCTTCCTCCCTCTACAGATGGTGAAGCTCCAGGTCTCCAGACACACCAAGCATTGCTCTGCAAATGGCCGTTTGTCCTTCTGTTATGGAACCTTCCTCTGTGGGTCCTTTATGTCATAGACTTATGCATCTATGACATCAGCAGCACAGTTGCCATAGTTACTACAGGGGCTTATTATTGATACCTACCTCATGCACTAACTGTGAAGTCAACCACAGTGGTCCCAAGTATTAACCCTTTCTTGACTGACTGGAGACTACAATATACTTGTCACCAGAAAGGCCCCTAATCACTATGGCACTTAAAAGCTGCCCTAACAGTAGTAAGTTAGGGAGAGTCGTGACAGATGTGAGGTGTAATATGCACACCCATGCCCTCAAGTCCATTTGCTACATATGAATTTACACAGATTCCAGTGGACTTTTCTTTTGGTGGCAAAAAGTAGCGATCTACCAAACTATCACAGGAAGAAGATTTTAGTATAACCAGTTTCTTATACGTTGTCTTTGAAATGACCCATAACTCACCTAAAAAAAGAAAAATAGCATGGAAGCTTCCGCAAAGAGTGCACATTCAAAACGAATAGGAATCAGGATTGGCACAGAGAAGAATTAAGGGGGTCATTTATCAAACTGGTATAAAGTAGAACTGGCTTAGTTGCCCATAGCAACCAATCAGATTCCTCATTTCATTTTCCAAAGGAGCTGTCCAAAATAAAAGATAGAATGTGATTGGTTTCATTTATGCTACAGATTTCCACTGTATATTTCACTGTTTGCAATGCGCAGGGTTAGATCTTTGGTAAATCCGCACTGAAATCCACCGTGGAATGTCAGCCAAATCTGCAGTAAAATTACCATGTTGGGCAATCTTCCCCATGTGGCCATGCCATAGCAACCAGAACTGGTAGTGACACCTGCTGCTGTCTCAAGGAAGGGACCCTGCTTTTCTGTGCTTCTATAGGAACTCGACTTTATGGATTAAACACACAGCAGTCATTGCATCACCAAAATTTATGATGCAGCGACCGAGCAGGTTCAATCACCAACCACACGGAGACGGTTACAACAGTCTTCCTATCTGCGTGGCATGCCGGTGGACGCCAGGCTGATAGTTAAGGCAAGAAGCTTTCAGGATACAAGCCCCAGACCAGCGTCCCAGATGGGGAAACCAAGAGCCAACAGAGAACACAACAGTCTTCGTCTTTTTCCCTGTGACACAAACTGGCCAAATGTGTCCAGGTTTTTGCCTTCTTCTGGATCACAATTTTTCTCTGCAGGGATTTTGTTTTAATAAATGATTTTGAAATGGATAACCGTGTCTTCTGTTTATTTCTCTATGTGATAGGGAGCCCAAATAAAAGTATCCTGCTGTTTTCCCCTATAACCACTTACACTGAAGTAAGCTATGACTTTCATTTTGAGTGTCATCTAAGAATTTTCAGGACAGTTGGAGGACTTTGAATTCGGGTTGAGTTTATTCATCCAGAAATGGAATTTTCTGACCAGTTAGGTAGAATCGGACCTGCTATAGATAGACGGCCTATCTTGTAGCGTGTATTATATATCTTATTGTGTGAGTTGTATCCCATATTCTTCTGATCCTTCTATATTTGATAAAGGATGACTTTCGGCTCCGCTGTATCTGGGAGGCTGTGTGGTGATAGGAACATCTATTTTTTGATCCAATTCAATTATGCTAATACCAGATGTTGGGTCAACTGGGCCATTGTGGTATTGTTTAATAAGGTAAGCACCAATCTTCACACAAGCAAATCACTTAATCCCATTGAAATGTATGAAGGTCTAGAGATAAAGTCTCTACTCACAGCATGAGGTGGACAGGCTGTAGGTCTACATTGGAATATGAGTAAATATACATATTAGGGCTCATGTACACGGTCGTGTTTTATTCTCTGTAAATGGCGGATACGCTAAAAGCCGGATCCCAGCCGAAATCATGGCACCATTTATTTTTTTACTTCTGTCGAAATTTCCAATCCTTTTCCACAAAACGGACAAGAATAGGACATGTTCTACCGTTCTACAGTTATTGGAGTGACTGTAAACACATTTGTGTGATCCTCTGAGGTGGAAGCAGGTAGACACTGACCCTGTTTTAGCCTTAAAGGGGTTATCCCATGACTAATGTTAAAAAATCAAATCAGACATCATATAGTACATGACAACCTCTTTCTAACAAAGCTAGAACCAGCCCTGTACCTCACATGGATCCAGAGATCTCCCCATTCAATGCTCTGCTAGATTGATATCAAGAAGGCAGCTCAAAGGAAGTGTCTTTTCTGCTGCAGCTAAGGGGGCATGCCCATGCTCTCCCTATCCCAGCTCAGGAGCCAGTTGAAGGATGAAACTGAGCATGTGCGGCCATCTCAGGGAGCAGGTCAAAGAAATAAGAAACAAGCATACAGCAGGTGGCGCTACACAGATACATTTTATTGAATAACTCTGTGGCTATGCTAACTTTTTAATTACATATAAATAAAAAGTATTCAGACCCAGGGTGCTGGTTTGAAAACTGTAGAATATTTTCTGTGGGATATGCTGTGGGGAGAAAAAATGTTTCCCTCTGTAATGGAGATCGCAAATTCGAATAATACATCTGGTATGTCACTGTCCATGTTGAGGGACTATTTGTGAGGTATTCCAGCTTCGCTAACATTTGATCGCGTTCGCGAACCGTCCCGGCCGATGTTCGTCCATCACTATACCCGGGACCCCCGCCAATCAGCTGTTTGAGAAGGCAGTAGTGCCACAGCTTTCTCTCAGCTTTCCCTAGGCCATGTGACATCACATTCATTGGTCACATGGCCTAGGCACAGCTCTATACAATGTACAGCGCTCTGATTGGTAAACTGTGAGAAGGTCTGTTGCATTCTCAAACAGCTGATCAGTGAGGGTCCCGGATGTCAGACCACCACTGATCAGATATTGATGACCTATCCAGAGGATAGGACATCAGTATAAAACTCCCAGAAAACCACTTTAATGTGTGGAGGCTGACTCAAGGAGGAAGATGTTGAGCCAGAGTGGAATGATCAGATATACAACTCCATTAGGCATATTAATCCTAACATCTCCTTTTAGAGATGGATTGCGCAAGGCATTAAATCATTAGTTGATATACAGTATGTACTAATTTAGTTATATACCATTCATTTCTGTGGCTGTTCCGGAGATAGCCAAGCACTGTACTCTCCTATCTCCGGAACTTCCATAGAAATGGATAGAGCAGGATAACTTTCACCTACCGGAATACCCCTTTGAGAAGTTTTAGCCAAAGGCCTCCGATTTGTTAGCATATCTTCAGATTAAGGGCTTGTTCACACAAACGTGACGTGTTTTGCGGTCTTCAAATTGCGGATCCGCAAAACACGGATGGTCCTTTATAGAAATGCCTATTCTTTTCAGCAAAACGGACAAGAATAGGACATGATATATAATTTTTGCAGGTCTACGGAATGGAGCAACGGATGCGGACAGCTGAGTTCATACTTGAGTTATTTGGTCAGTTCTGGCCCCGTAACTGCCCAAATATGTGAAGTGTGCAGTGATTCTAAGAGTGACGCCTGTCATCTGCATGTCGTACGAACTCACAGTATTATTTCACTACCAAAGCAGACTCCATACGTGTGTAACTGCAAGGCACAGTGTCCTACACCACTATGAAGGCTCTCTTTTTCAAAAAAATTTGACGAAACGGCGAATCGAATTTTTGAAAAATTCACTCATCTCTAGTTGCCAGGGGAGAAAGGTCAGCCTTTCAAATGGGAGACTATTTTGTTGCTTTCCAGTCTTCTGGACTCACAAAGGAGTGTCTTCGACTCCTATACACTGGGCATTCCATGACTGGTTTCATCTTCCTCCCATCAATTGGTCCAGCAATTTCATTAATTCCTCTTATTACAAATGTGATATAGCAATATATATATGTTAAATTAAAAATATCAATGTTTAATACCCTGAAGCACAAAAACACAATACTAATGTATTGTTATTGTCCATATTGCCTCCTTTGCTGGCTTGATTCATTTTTCAGTCACATTATACACTGCTCATTTCCATGGTTACGACCACCCTGTAATCCAGCAGCGGTGGTCGTGCTTACACAATATAGGAAAAGGCACTGGCCTATGTGCACTCCCACAGCCCTGGCCACCAGGTGGTGAGGTGACAGGTTCTCTTTAAGTTCTGTAGAAATTGAGGGGCACATTTATTAGGACCGGCGTTTTAGACGCCGGTCATAATAAAAGCCTGTAGCTAGCGGGGTATCCGCCGAAGTTATGAAGAGGCGGATATTTCAGTATAGTAAATGACCCCCTAAATCTGTGCAGCAGCTCTAGCCATTCTGACAGCTCCCTGACTGAATGTAGCTGCTTGCAGAATTTATATATAATGTACATTCCAGGGGCATAGCAAGTAACCGTGGGGCTTCATAGCCAAATTGACTTGGGCCCCACTCTATCATGGCCACCTTCTGCAGCAATTACAGTAAATTTTATGATTATTATGGTCTCCCTGATGCACAAGGATAATGTAAAAGTTGAAGTGACTGTATTGTCACAAAATAGCAATAATGCACACAGTGATGTCACTAGTAGGAGAATATAGGCAAATAGGTCATTGCATAGGAATGACACACATAGAAAGGTCATCATGTATCCCTTCTCTATGTTGAGAAGGGGTAATACAGGGTGGTCTACGAAAAAGTAGACAGTCTCCAGCAATAGTATGACAAAATGAATGAGCAAGTGGAGTGTTTCTTTAATAACCCACATGCCACACGATGCAGAAAGTGGTCCCCATTCATATCTATGCATTTTTGGCATGTTGTCCCATCTTGTTGGAAAGAGCAGGACATTTTTGTTTCTGCAGCATCACTGCTGTAGAGCTGCAAGCAGTATCGGCCAACATAATCCGATGTGCCCAAAGATGCATAGCCCGGAACAGGGACCACTTTCAGCATCTTTTGTGACTTGTGGGTAAAAAATAACAATCCACTTGCTCATTCATCTTGTCATACTATCTCTGGAGGTGGGCTACTTTTTCGTGGGCCACATAAACGTGGAGCCCAGCAGTCATTATTTGCTGCATCTTATGTCTGAATGAAAATGCATTTCTGTTATTTTACAGTAAAAACCCATACTCTTCAAAAAGTCTCCCAAGGTGTCCAGACCTAATTTATTTATTTATTTTATGCACTTATATAGCGCTGCTATATACCGCAGCTCTTTACAGACATTAGCATCCAACTGTCCTTAATGGGGCTCACAATCTAAGTTCCCTATCAGTATGTCTTTGGAGTGTAGGAGGAAACTGGAGTACCTGAAGGAACCCACACAAGCACAGGGAGAACATACAAACTCCATGCAGATGTTGTTATTAATCAGATTTGAACCTAGGACCCCAGCACTGCAAGGCACCAGTGCCAACCAGTGATCCACCTTGCTGCCCACTCATGGCGTAGCCTTAATAAAAATAAATGATGCCATCTATCTCTATGAACGTATCTATGCTTTAAGAGGGACAACTGATTAATTCCTTAACATATGGAAGCTCAAAAACTCTCAGAAGACTCTTGTCACCCACACTTTTAAAAATATGAGGTTCTTAGCACACAATCGGATGACATTGTGTGAGCCCATCTGCCACGTCAAGGCAACCTCATTCAGATAGGTCCCTACCCTAAGACTCTTTTTTTTTTTATAACATCATTTACACTGATTTGCACTATTAATTTGAAAAGCCAAACTGATAAGCAGTATATTGGTGTTTCTCTATGACTGACTACTGTATGCAAAATAATGTAAAAGCACACTGCAAGTGATAACACCAGTTACACTCAATATATCCTGTTATATGTATAACGTGTTAGTGTAGGGACCCACCTAAACAAGGAGGGATTAAGCACTGCAAAAGGGCTAACAAAACAGATGTGAATTTAATATATGAAATCAACCCATGAAATGTTATAACAATATTGATTGCAACTGGTACACCATGCAATGTTTGTATAGTCAGTCACTGCAGAGGAAAAGCTTTTTTGTTTTTGGTGCATTATGTGGCGGAGGCCAAGCTTTTATTTTTCTAAAATGTAAAATTTAGAACAGAACTTTTCTCCTATTACTGTGTAACATTTTATGGATACCACGCAGGAAGTGATATCATACAGTATTTACTCTACACTTATCCTATATACAGACACTATATAAATTACACTGATCCTATATACACACTGCATACATTTACCCTATACATAGACTACACTTACCTTTCACATACACTATATAGACTACACTTACCCTGTGTATGCACAGTATATATATATATATATATATATACACTACATTACACTTACCTGATATACATACAATATAGACTACACTTACCGTAAATATACACTAGACTATTCTTACTCTATATATACATTACATAAAGTACATGTACCCTAACTATACACTATATACATTATACTTGCCTTATACATACACTATATACTGTACACATACCTTATACACTAAATATTGACGACACTTACCCTATACAAGCACTATATACACAATATATCCACTATATACTCTACACATACTCACTATAAAGACTAAGTATAAAGATTACACCTATATACACACTACAGAGACTACACTATACATATACTATATACACTACATTAATCCTATATGCTGACACTATATAGATTACTTATCCTATATCCACACTATATACGCTACACTTACCTTTTTTACAGACATTAAATAACTTACACTTATCCTATAAGCACACTATATAGATTACACCTATTCCATGTAAACTCTATGTAGACTACACTTACCTTACACATAAACTGTATACACTACACTTACCCTATAAACACACTATATACACTATACATACACTATATATGCTACACTTACCTTATATACAGGCACTTTATACATTAGTTATCCTATATACACACACACTATATACACTACACATAACGCATGTAACACTATAATGCCTACACATGTCATATACATACACTATATACACTAAACTTACCCCATATACAGAAATTATATAAATTGCACATACAATATATACATTACACTTACCCCACATAATATATAAATATATATTTATATACACACACACTACACATACCCAATATACAGATAATATATAAATTAAATAACACTTACCCTGTACAAGCACTATACACACTATACATTTACTATATACTCTACACATACCTAATATACAGACTAGTTATTAAGATTACACTTATCATATATACAAAACATAAATACTACATTTATGCTACAGTAGATACATACTACATAGACTTAACCTATACATAAACTATATACACTACATTTATCCTATATGTAGACACTATACAAATTGCTTACCCCTATATAAACACTATATACACTACACTTACTCTATATACAGACACTATATAGATTACACTTATCCTACACACATACGCTATATACACTACAGTTATCCTATATACACACTATTACACTACACCTTATTCATACACTATATACACTTACCCTATATACAGACTAACTATAAAGCTGACATATTCTATAAACACAACACATAGAGTACACTTACTGTTTATACACTAATACATACTACATAGACTACGCTTACCCTATACATTATCTATATACACTACATTTACCTTATACATACACGAAATACACTACACTTACCTGATATACAGACACAATATAGATTACACTTACCTTATATACAGGCACTTTATACATCAATTATCATATATACACACACTATATACACTACAGATACCGCATGTAACACTATAATGACTACACATGTCATATACATACACTATATGCACTAAACTTATCCCATATAAAGAAACTATATAAATTACACTTATCATATGCATACAATATATACATTACACTTACCCCACATAATATATAAATATATATATCTATATGCACACACACTACACATACCCAATATGCAGATAATATCTAAATTAAACAACACTTACCCTGTACAAACACTATACACACTATACATTTACTATATACTCTACACATACCTAATATACAGACTAGTTATAAAGATTACAGTTATCATATATACAAAACATAAATACTACATTTATGCTACAGTAGATACCTACTACATAGACTTAACCTATACATAAACTATATACACTACATTTATCCTATATACAGACACTATATAAATTGCTTACCCCTATATAAACACTATATACACTACACTTACTCTATATACAGACACTATATAGATTACACTTATCCTACACACATACGCTATATACACTACAGTTATCCTATATACACACTATTACACTACACCTTATTCATACACTATATACACTTACCCTATATACAGACTAACTATAAAGCTGACATATTCTATAAACACAACACAGAGTACACTTACTGTTTATACACTAATACATACTACATAGACTACGCTTACCCTATACATTATCTATATACACTACATTTACCTTATACATACATGAAATACACTACACTTACCCAATATACAGACACAATATAAATTACACTTACCTGATATACAGACACAATATAAATTACACTTACCTGATATACAGACACAATATAGATTACACTTACCTTATATACAGGCACTTTATACATTAGTTATCCTATATATACACACACACACACTATATACACTACACATACCGCATGTAACACTATAATGACTACACATGTCATATACATACACTATATGCACTAAACTTATCCCATATAAAGAAACTATATAAATTACTCTTATCATATGCATACAATATATACATTACACTTACCCGACATAATATATAAATATATATACACACACACTACACATACCCAATATACAGATAATATATAAATTAAACAACACCCTGTACAAACACTATACACACTATACATTTACTATATACTCTACACATACCTAATAAACAGACTAGTTATAAAGATTACACTTATCATATATACAAAACATAAATACTACGTTTATGCTACAGTAGATACATACTACATAGACTTAACCTATACATAAACTATATACACTACATTTATCCTATATGCAGACACGATATAAATAGCTTTCCCCTATATAAACACTATATACACTACACTTACTCTATATACAAACACTATATAGATTACACTTATCCTACACACTTACACTATATACACTACAGTTATCCTATATACACACTATTACACTACACCTTATTCATACACTATATACACTTACCGTATATACAGACACTATATAGATTACACTTATCCTACACACATACGCTATATACACTACAGTTATCCTATATACACACTATTACACTACACCTTATTCATACACTATATACACTTACCGTATATACAGACTAACTATAAAGCTGACATATTCTATAAACACAACACAGTACACTTACTGTTTATACACTAATACATACTACATAGACTACGCTTACCCTATACATTATCTATATACACTACATTTACCTTATACATACACAAAATACACTACACTTACCCAATATACAGACACAATATAAATTACACTTACCTGATATACAGACACAATATAGATTACACTTACTTTATATACAGGCACTTTATACATTAATTATCCTATATACACACACACACACACACTATAGGCCCTGTCAATCAGAGAGGAGATGGGCATTTCAAAAGCGGAGCTCCAAGGCTTCTGGCCATCCCCTTCTGGTCGAAAGAGCGAACTTGCATAATAATAAAAAAACTGATATTTAAGGAATGCTGCTATATACAAAGATACTAAGGTATCATTTTAATGGCATGATCAACCCTACCAGGCGTTTGAAGAGACAGGGGGCACACCAAATACTGACAAGAGTGCAAAGGGTGGAATAATTACATATGACAAATTATCTGACCCAAGAGAGAGTCAAAAAGAGCCACCCCATAAATGCACATCCAACCATAAAGGGATACAAAAATATATATAAAGTTTATTTGGACACAACAACACACACGCATTAAAAAATTGTATACAATATGAAACAAAGTGCGGTATGCAATAAAATATATGTAACCGACACATACAGGTCCACTGAGTTTATCACATCTGAATATATGTGTAATCAACCAGCATATAAAACAATACAATAAATCACATGTAGCAAATGTAAGGTAAGGTAAGACCACTAGAATTGAAAATGCAGGCAGACCAACATAGGGTCCAATATCAAGAGCCAAACCTACATAGCCAGCTGGTGCAGTGGACCTGGAAACATAACAAGCGCCCAACGCGTGTCGCCGGAGCAATCCGGCTTCCTCAGGGGTAAAGGACTGTGTGTTGGGGCGTCAGTTAATATAGGGTGTAGGATAAGGTCTAACTATGTTCACCTGTGCAGCAGGAACTGTTGTCAGTGTGTGAATATATTAAACTCCGGTCAAAGCAGGAAACCGGAAGTGTGGATCACATGATCGGATGGTGGAACGCATATGCGCTACACCAGCCTAAACACAGCCACAAGTCAAGGAGAACATGAGGGAGACATAAGTGTATGCTGAATAGTGTTAAGTATAATTGTTAAGAGCCACGAGGACCATGCCAGGCGACCTGGTAAGCAATTGGAGCCATGCATCAAAACCGGATGTGTGTAATCGCAAAACCGGAAGTGAGGTGCCGATGTGGAACGCATGGTGGAACGCATAGTGCGCTCCACTGTGACTGGTGGAGCGCACGATGCGTCCAGCACACGTACATGGGCACGGCAGTCTGCTAGAAGGGACAGAGGAGGTCAGAAACAGGGGAGATGGGGGTGATATGATGACAGTAGGCAGGACAGAGCCTAATCTATGTAATATGAGGCAGGCAATACCATACAAGGTCAGACAGGGCCCTAACATGCCCCAATGGTATAATGAATATAAACCCAGCCACTGAAATATGTGTAAATAGTGGTAATAATGAATAATATTATAACAAAATAACAAATACATAGCAATGGACACACTGATGGATGATTGGACATATAAGTATATATATGCATATACACACATATATATATATATATATATATATATATATACACATATACATACATATGTACATATACATGCAAAATTCGTGTATACAATACATGAGAAGAACACAGACATAGACTTTATATAATTGCATATGAAAACATATAAATATATATATATATCAAGCATACCTGACCAAACACCTATGTTCGTGGTGTTGTCAGTAATCCCAATATACATCTCTACAAGAACCTAAACATTAATAAAGGTGAACAATAATGTACATGTAAATTATGCAAAGTACATGCATAATAGTAGATGACCCTAATAGAAGATCCAAGATCAATAAAGGACCTGAAAAAGTGTGATAAAGTGAAACCAGCGTGGGATGACCACGGCTGTGGAAATAAAAAGTATGGTGGATACAAAAGTGCCCGAACTGTGCACGTGACATAGTGAATAGAGGTGAAGAAGTGAAAAAACCTGTAAAGAATGACATAAAGGGGTTAGAGCAGATGCAGAATTTCATAATTGAATAAGTTACCACTAATAATAAGCACACGCCTTCTCTAATCTCTGTCGTAACTGCAGCCGTCAAATTAGGCCCCCGTAGAGGCAATGGTTGCTCAGTGCCCAATCAGTGGCAAAATGTATGGCTATTGCCCGCCTCAATGCAATATCTAGAAAGCGCACTATTACAATAGATACCTCCGCATACAGCACGAACCCCCTAATATACCTCCACTCTTGGTGCTCAACAGGCTCAAAAAATGAACCCTGCTATACCTATATTCCCGCTATGGTATGTTTGATGAACACCAACTACCTGGATGAAGAGATAGTGGATAGCCCCAACCAGGAGGGTTTGGAGGCCACCCCCCATATCAGGTATGGTAAAAGCCAGTGAACGTAAGTTCCTCATTTAGCCCATGCGGGGCAACTGTGTCCAAATTGAAGATCCATTTGGACTCAAGACGCAATAGTTGAGAGGTAGCCGATCCTCCCCTCAAATTCATGCGTACCAAGTCAAGTCCCGCAATCCTGAGTCCGGAGGTTATACACTGGTGACAATCCAGAAAGTGTGCAGCAACTGAGGTTAGCGGTTTCTTTGCTTGGGTCCTGTCCCGTCGGTCCTGCCTGGTTTAATAGGGTTGATCATGCTGACAGACGCTCTTTAAGAATATACTATACACTCAGGGGCGTAACGATCGCGGTCGCAGGGAGTGCGACTGCGACCGGGCCCGGCGGGGGGAGGGGCCCGCTGTACTAACATGTAATGAAGCGCTGTGACGGGGCCCAGCATGAAGTACAGTGACAATGCCGGGCCCCCATCAGGGCGCTCCATTACATGTTTAATATGAAGCAAGGTGGGGGAGGTTTGCGCAGAGGGGGGGGGGGGGGGAGGAAGAGGGGGGATGCGCGCACTCACTCACATACAGTCCGCCCGGCATTTCTTGTCACTGCCGGGCTGTATCCAGATCAGTGAAGCAGGAGCTCTAGAGCTCCCTCTGCTGGCCGCACATTGCGCTGCTGGCTGTGGGAGGAGCTCTGAAGGCCCGGGAAACTGCCTTCAGCACAGCCAGCAGCGCGATGTGAGTGTGGCAGCGCAACATCAGGGAAGAGGGTAAGTATGTGTTTTTTTCTTTTCTTTTCCTAACACTGCAGACTGGGGGCAAAGGGGAAGGGGGTTGATGGGCACAACTAGAGTGAGGGGGCACAAAAGTGGGCATCTCTACTGAGGGGGCACCTAATATGTCATAACTACTGTGAGGGGGGCACATATAAAGGCATAACTATGAGGGGGCACATATATCAACTACTGTGAGGGGGGCACATAATGTAGCATAACCACTGTGAGCGGCACATATGTGGGCATATTTAATGTGAGGGGCACATAATCTGGCATAACCACTGTAGGGGGGCACATATCTGGTCATAACTACTGTGAGGGGCACATAATCTGGCATAACTACTGTGAGGGGTAACATATCTGGCCATATCCACTGTGAGGGGCACATATCTGGGCATAACCACTGTGAGCGGGCACATATCTGGGCAAACCCCTGTGAGCGGGCACATATCTGGTCATATCCACTGTGAGGGGGAACATATCTGGGCATAACTACTTTGAGGGGGCACATATCTGGCATAAATACCGTGAGGGGCACATATTTGGCATAACTACTGTTAGGGGGCACATATTTGGCATAACTACTGTGAGGGACACATATCTGGGCATAACTACTGTGACAGGAACAAAGGTAGGCATAACTGCTGTGAGGGGCCACAAGAAGGACATAACTTTTGTGAAGGGACCACAAGGTGGGCTTAATTACTATGAAAGGCCACAAGGTGGGCATTAGTACTGTGAGGGGCCACAATGTAGACATTAGTACTGTGTGGTTGCACTTAGGGGAAATGTCCTAAATTACCCTGCTATACATTGGCATAGCTCAGGCTAGCACAGCGCCCCCTGCTGGTAGTTTCATAGGGGCAGTCACCATCCCTTCCTTATGTGATTATTCTTTTTTTCTCTATCACCACAGGAACCTTGTTCTGGATCCAGCGGACATCACGCCGACGCCAGAGACACCCTGGATGAGGTAGGACCAGATTTTATTAGGACTGGGTGAGTGTAGCCATGCATTGGGCTTAGGGCTCTTTAACACGAGCGGATCCCGTGTGGCTAAACTGCTGTGTGAAAGAAAGCCAAGCCCCGCTCCGGACAGCAGAGACACTGAGTAGTAACATGATTGATAATGCTCTTTGCCTCTCTGTGATCGCTTTGCTACAAAATCACGGTGACAACTTTATCTCATTGTGATTTTGTAGTAAAAAGGTCACAGAGAGGCACGGAGCTGTCTCTGCTGTCCGGAATGGGGCTTGGCTCTCATTTACGCAGCGGACTAGCCGCACGGGAAAGAGCCCTTAATAAGAAATTCTGCCGCTTCTTTGTATAAATGGGGGGGGGGGGGCCCCGATCCAAAGTTTGCACCGGGGCCCATAACACTCTAGTTACGCCACTGTATACACTGAGAATATGTGTAATGCCTGTTGATGTTTTCTCCTGTGGTCCGTGAGAAGGTTCTCTGTGAAGACTGCGGAGACTGAAGATTGTGTCTGAATTAAAAAGAAAACAAGACATAAATATTCCAGCAGTTGTTGGACTCTTTAATACACACTGTCTATCGGGATGGACCCCGTGTCTCAATCTAGTATCAAACAACGAGTGACCCCGATGTCCATTGTAACTTGTCACACCTCACCTTTCATTTGCTAAGTGAACTGGAAAACTGCAACTTCTGATACTCACTCATTTCCAACATTCTGTCACTTTCTGTGATTTTGTTGATGTCGCCACATAAAAAATGTACATGGAGTCTCAGCCCAATGGAGATTCTTAAAGGGTTGCAAAAAGAGGTATAAAAAGTATTCCCAAATCGTGCACTGAGACCCTATTTAGCATAAAACAGCAATTTGGGTAATAAAAGGATCAAGCATACTTTTATTTTTTATTCACATAGCCGTATCAGGGCTCGTCTTTTGCAGAACAAGATGTACTTTCTAATGGCGCCATTTACAGTTGCATACAATGTGAATGGGAAGCGGAAACAAATTTCAAATGGGGTGGAATTATAAAAAACGAAACAATTCTGCAACAGTTTTATCTTATATTTTTTTTAACACCGTTTCCTATGCATTAAAACTGACCTATTATTTTTATTCTTGGTCATTACGATTACATGAGTCCCAGGTGCCTGCAGTTTAAAGCACAAGGCACCTGGCGGATATCGCGCCCGCTCTG
This sequence comes from Bufo gargarizans, assembly GCF_014858855.1. NCBI lineage: Eukaryota > Metazoa > Chordata > Amphibia > Anura > Bufonidae > Bufo > Bufo gargarizans. Next base: position 302,579,515 of record NC_058083.1, read on the forward strand.
CTCTAATGCGGTTTTTGTTACAGAAGCGCACAGAAATCCGTACAGAAATTTGTGCTGACTTTCTGCTCCTTACCCTACACCTGTGTACCGGCGCCCTAAGGCTTGGAGGGGAGGATGCAAATTAACTCATACCGGGCCAACCAACTGTCTGAATAAAAAATTACCCTTTTTGGGAGTGTTTTTCCGATATTTATATGACTGCGCCTGTAGTAATAGAGCAAGATTTTCATTTAAAGGTTCAGTCCAAAAAAGCTGGTTTCACAAGCTAAGGCCTCATGCACGCGACCGTGCCGTTTTTTTTGCGGTCCGCAAACCGCGGATCAGCAAAAATCTGAAGTTGCCCGTGTTGCCTTCCGCAATTTGCGCTGACTGTGCGAATAAGGCCCTAATGCAATCATCTGCAGTGTCTGCCATTCTTTATACTTCACCTTTCTTTAGGTAACTTCACCACAAGTGTTGTAGACCTGACCAAAAGTCCTATTTTCCCTAGACACATAATAAACCGTTCAAATTTAGGGAAAACGCTAAACATCTTTTCCTGTTTTATTGTATTTATTGTAGCTTACTAAAAACACACCAGTTTTATGCGGAGATATCCCGCACCTGAATATAACAGTTAGATATGTCTCAGTATCTTACCCCAGAAAGCCCACAGTGAGCAGTGGACGCAAAAGCAGCTCCTCCGGGTGTCTCCAAAATTCATCACTAACCATAAAATCAGTTTCATCTCCCAAGGAGCCAACTGATGATTTTTAGATTCAAGCAGACCAATCGCTGTCTGTTTACTGCAGTTGCCATGGTGATGTCAACATCAGAGTTAGGCCTCTTTCACACTACAGTATGTTGAATTCAGTGTTTTGCGTTCCGTTTTTCACGGATCCGTTGTTCCGTTTTTTGCTTCCGTTGTGGTTCCGTTTCCGTTCCGTTGTTCCGTTCCGTTTTTCCGTATGGCAAATACAGTATACAGTAATTTCATATAAAAAATTGGGCTGGGCATAACATTTTCATTAGATGGTTCCGCAAAAAACGGAACGGAAACGGAAGACATACGGATGCATTTCCGTATGTGTTCTGTTTTTTTTGCGGACCCATTGACTTGAATGGAGCCACGGACTGTGATTTGCGGCCAAATATAGGACATGTTCTATCTTTTCAACGGAACGGAAAAACGGAAATACGGAAAAAGGAATGCATACGGAACACATTCCGTTTTTTTGCGGAACCATTGAAATGAATGGTTCCGTATACGGACCGTATACGGAACGCAAAAAACGGACCGTATACGGAACGCAAAAAACTGTAGTGTGAAAGAAGCCTTAAAGGGGACATTACCTTCCTGATCACTTTTTCTTTTCAAATACTAATCTTGATGAATTCCTGCACTTATGTCAAGTGTGAATGAAATCCAAATAATCTTTACATGTTATGCCACGGAGAGGTAGAAATTAAAGGGGGTTTGTCCCCTATTTGTGCTGCCTTATCTGAGGGCAGTATATAAAGGTGACAGAAATCCAGATTTTTTTTAAGTAGTGGCAATCTCCAACGGGACCTTAGTGCTGGAGCGCCTGTTAGGCCAGGTTCACGTCACCGTTTAGCTTTCCGTTCTTCTGTATTTTAAGCATCCGTTACTGTCCTGCTCCCCTTATTGTGAAGAATAATTCGACAGGTAGTTTACTCGCCCTTCAATCACCACACTGCTAAAGTTCCGGTAACTTGTTTAATGTGTATGATCAAAAGAAGGTAAAACTGTGAATACAGACAAAGCATAGTATCAGACCATACATGCAATGCAGGAGCGTGGATTAATACAATAACGCATACATCAAAGAACAGTGATGCATAAAAATACACTATGGAGCATCTGACATAAAATGCGTCTGCAGATGAGAGAACTATAGCATCATGGCAACTACACGGATCGAGGAGCATGTGACAGGAATCTACTAACATAGATTAGCTAATACCTAACTATAAAGCTCTAACATAAGCATGTGTACAACAAAATAAGCATCCTACACTGCAGATATAAGTAAATGATAAGGTTTGACATACCAACGATGCTTGGATGGCGTGGATGAAGGATAGATGCATGTGGATGCAACAGTACTGTGTGAATCTAGGAAATATGGCTGCTGGAATAAAGAACAACCTGCTTCCTGATACAGAGAGTCTACTTCCTGCAGTGTCACATGACCTCAGGACAGAACTGAAAAGAACAAAGCAGTCTTAAAGATGTCCACTAGGGGGAGCAGAATTCAGCAATGTAGATTAACATAATCTGGCTGTGGACAGACAGCACACTCCCCGCCTGGTATCTGTTAGAGATACCACAATTTACCAGACCACCGAAAGTTACTCTGAAGGAGATAAGAGCAAGACAAGTTCTGTTACTGGTCTAATGAACAAAGCTGAACTTCCTTCTGTGTTTACTCTCACCTCTACCTTACGGACCCTACCATCATCGTGAGGGAAGGTCTTTGTCACTCGACCCATAGGCCACTTAATCTGCTTGGTTTGGTGGTTTTTTAGAAGCACGATGTCACCCTGCTGAACACTAGGCCTGTCTGCCTGCCACTTCTTTCGTTCCTGGAGAGTAGCCAAATACTGTTTGTACCATTTGTGCCAAAAGTCTTTAGCCAGGCTCTGGACCTGTCTCCACTGTCGTTTGTAGAGGTCTTTACTATCAAATGTTTCGGACAACACTGGATAAGGTGCAATCTTTTGAGTTATTAAGGTTGCTGGAGTAAGGATTTGTGGATCTTCAGGATCCGTTGAGACTGGTATCAACGGTCTTGAGTTTACAATAGCAGTCACTTCTGCCATCAAAGTAACTAGCACCTCATGAGTAAGCCTTGAAGGTTGTTGCAAAAACATGGAGTCTAGTATCCTCTTGGTGATTCCAATCATCCTTTCCCACACTCCTCCCATGTGGGAAGCGAAAGGGGGGTTAAAAATCCAAGATACTTCTTGCCTTGAAAGAAAACTCTTTACCTTTTCATCATTGAGGTTAGAGGAGATTTTGAGTTCATGGCAAGCACCTACGAAGTTCGTTCCTCTGTCCTGATCTGATTGTTTTGACTGGGCCACGAATAGCAAAGAACCTTCTCAAGGCATTTATGAAACTTGAGGCATCCATGGATTCTACAATCTCTACGTGGATGGCACGGATGCTGAGACAGGTGAAGAGAACTGCCCACCTCTTGCTGTTAGCTTTACCTCCACGGGTACGTCTGGAGCAAACCGACCAAGGACCAAACACATCCAGGCCGATGTGAGTGAATGGAGGATCTGTGCTAAGTCTGTCAGGTGGTAAGTCTGCCATTTTCTGTGTTTCACAGGTCCTTCTGAGCTTCCGGCAAATAACACATTTGAAGATAAGACTGGAAACGTTCCGCTTAGCTCCCAAAATCCAATACCCCGCTGTACGAATAGCTCCTTCTGTAATGTGTCGTCCTTGGTGCTGTGACTGGATATGGTGGTGACGGGTTATGAGGGTGGCAATGTGGTGTCGACCTGGGATAATGACTGGGCTTTTCTCCTCGTGCCCAAGATTTACATTGCGTAGACGTCCACCCACTCTTAGTAGCCCATCTACATCTATGAAGGGATCTAAAGCTCTAAGCGAACTGTCATTGGAGATACTCTTTTTCTCTTGAATGCAGAGGATCTCTCTAGGAAATGTTTCTCCTTGCACATTTTGGAGGACGATTATTCTGGCTTTCTTGAGGAACTCAATAAGATGCGGTCCTGTACAGAGATGCCAACCTTTACAGTTTTCAGGATGTTTTTCTGCCTTTACCTTGTAAAGTTGTATAATGTGGATGAGACGTGCGACAGCTCGTGTCAAAGTATTCCAGCTAGAGAATCTGCAAAAACGTTCAGATCCAAGTCTCTTCTCTCTATATACAGTGCTTAATGTTGTCACCTCAGGACGGATGTCTGTATCAGTCGTTGGATCAACGAGGTCAAAGGCCTCAGTCTCAGTCTTTCCGGCTGGCGAATTTGAATGAAGTAGGAATGTTGGCCCTGTAAGCCACATTGAGTCTTGTAGATGTGCTGTTGATACTGATCTGGTGGCGAGATCTGCTGGGTTATCCTTTGTCGGCACATAATGCCATTGCTTTGGGATTGAACATCTTCTTATCCTCTGAACACGATTACTGACGAACACATAAAATCTTCTTTCCTCGTTGTAAATGTAGCCCAGAACGATTTTACTATCAGTGAAGTAGCTAACAGTGTCAATGTTCAAGTCAAGTTCTGTGGTAATGAATTCCGCGATGTCCACAGCAAGGACCGCTGCGCTAAGCTCCAGCCGTGGGATCGTGAGTTCTGGCCGTGGAGTTAGTTTTGCCTTTCCCAAGACGAACCCAATGTGAGCTCCTCCTTGAGCATCAACAACCTTTAAGTAGGCTACTGCTGCTATTGCCTGGACAGAGGCATCTGAGAATACACAGAGCTCTTTATACTGAGCATTAGAGCAGGAAATTGATACATAAGGTCTGGATACCTCAACGTGTCTCAACTCCTGTAGGGATCCTCTCCAATCTTCCCACTGCTGTTTCTTCTCTCCAGGTAGGGGTGCATCCCAATCTTGACTATCTGCAGTGAGATTACGAAGAAGACCTTTTCCTCTAATGGTGACTGGTGCAGCTATACCTAGAGGATCATATACACTGTTCACGGTAGAAAGGACTCCCCGACGAGTGAAAGGTCTTTCCTCTTGTGATACTTGGAATGTCAAAACATCTTTTTTGAGGTCCCAGCTAATGCCAAGGCTTCTCTGAATGGGTAATGCGTCAGCACTAAAATCAAGATCCCTTAAGTCACTTGCCCGATCTTCTGAAGGGAAGGCCATCATGACTTCTCTGCTGTTTGATGCTAGCTTATGTAGGTGAAGGTTGGAACGTGCCAGCATCTCTCTTGTTCTCTTCAATAGGTTGATGGCTTGTGTTACAGTTGGCACAGATTTTAGTCCGTCATCAACATAAAAGTCTCTTTCTACAAATTCTCTTGCATCTGCGCCAAACTGTCTTTCTCCTTCGTATGCTGCGAGTTTGAGGCCAAAAATGGCTACTGCTGGTGAGGGGCTGTTGCCAAAAATATGCACTTTCATCCGCCATTCGATGATGTCTTCTGCTGGGTTATTATCCTTATGCCAGAAGAATCTTAAAAAGTTCCTATCTTCAGGTCTAACCAGGAAACAATGAAACATTTGGCCAATGTCGGCCACAAAGGCAATAGCATCCTTTCGAAAACGAAGTAATACTCCTAAGAGATTGTTGTTGAGGTCTGGACCCTTCAAAAGGATGTCGTTCAGGGATATCCCACCACACTGGGCACTTGAATCAAAGACTACTCGGATTTGCAAGGGTTTCTTCGGGTGGTACACCCCGAACAAAGGTAGATACCAGCATTCTTCTTCTATGTCAAGGGGTGGCGCTACTTCACAATGGCCATTCTGTATTACTTTCTCCATGAAAGCAAAGAAATGTCTTTTCATGTCGGGCTTCTGTTTAAAGAATTTTTGAAGAGACCTGAATCGGTGTAAAACCTGTGTCTTGTTATTTGGAAGGCGTTGTCTGTGTGTTTTAAAAGGTAGCGGAGCGACCCAGCTGTTGTCTTCGTCTCTGTAGAAGCCTCTCTTCATTATCTCCAGGAAAGCAAGCTCGCTGCGAGAAGGAGCCATTTTATCATCTTCTTTGGTAATTTCAAAGGCTTTGTGGCCAAGACAGTTTTCCATACAAGAGGAATTCGAGATGGATGAGGCCTGCAGGGTCAAGGGAATGCCGGTATTGAAGCTTTCCTTCACAGCAAAGAAGTTTGGGCAAGGTGCGAACAGCGATCCCCGGCTATTATCTAAGATGTTGGTATAGAGGCTATGCACGGTGTCTGGTCTGTGGACACCACCTAGACATACATTGCCCACTATTACCCACCCTAGGTCTAATCTTTGGGCGTAAGGAGAGTCGTTTGGCCCATTAATCTGGTCCCTGACCTTGTGGATCCTAATAATATCTCTGCCTAGCAACAGGAGAATGGAGGCATTAGGATCAAGCTCAGGTATCTGAGTGGCTATTTGCCTCAGATGTGTATGATGAAGTGCAACCTCTGGGGTAGGGATCTCTGATCGAACATTTGGGATTTCATCACATTCTATCAGCGTGGGTAGTGGAACAGACACTTGTCTGTCAAGGGATTCCAACTGGAAGCCATGTACCATTCTCCAGGGCCGGCCTTAGGTGTTCAGGCGCCCTGTGCGAGCTAACCTTGTGGCGCCCCCCCCCCCCCCAAAAAAACAAACAAAAAAAACTGCTTGTTGCTGGCATCATGGCATAGGCTGGCTGACTATCCAACCAAGTAGTTTACCAGCCCTCACACCCCAAAGGCCGGTGTAATGTTATACTTCCCTAGTTCGTGAGATTTCCCTACCCTCGTCACTTCCGGTCGCACCGGACATGACGTGAGGAGGTGTGCAGCATCGCGCAGGCGCACAACGACAGGTTAGGGAAATTTCACAGCAGAATGCGCATGCGCCAGGAGCCTCGCCGGCGGTTAGGGTAGGGAAAAACTATGGGCCAATGCGCAGTGATCGGATGGATGTTTTCAGCTGAACACCGGCCGACACTGCGCATGCACCGGGAGCCTCACCAGCGGTTAGGGAAGGGAAAAATTACGTACGGGCCAGTGCTTTTTCCCTACCCTAACCGCTGGTGAGGCCCCCAGCGCATGTCGGCCGGTGTCCAGCTGATAAAATTAGTTTCCAATGTAGTATTAATAACTAAACAATTAAATAATAAACATATTGCATTGTCTACTTACCACCAGGACAATAAGATGATCTGGACTCTGGCTGCAGTCTGGCTCTGGGGACTCCATTGTCACTCTCTCCCCCCCCCTTCCCTCGTCACTCTCATTATTCCCCCCCCCCCCGCCGTCACTCTCATTATTCCCCCCCGCCATCACTCTCATTATTCCCCCCCCCTGCCATCACTCTCATTATTTCCCCCCCCGCCATCACTCTCATTATTTCCCCCCCCGCCATCACTCTCATTATTTCCCCCCCCGCCATCACTCTCATTATTTCCCCCCCGCCATCACTCTCATTATTTCCCCCCCCGCCATCACTCTCATTATTTCCCCCCCCGCCATCACTCTCATTATTTCCCCCCCCGCCATCACTCTCATTATTTCCCCCCCCGCCATCACTCTCATTATTTCTCCCCCCCCCCCCCATCACTCTCATTATTTCTCCCCCCCCCCCCATCACTCTCATTATTTCTCCCCCCCCCCCATCACTCTCATTATTTCTTTCTCCCCCCCCCCATCACTCTCATTATTTCTCCCCCCCCCCATCACTCTCATTATTTCTCCCCCCCCCATCACTCTCATTATTTCTCCCCCCCCCATCACTCTCATTATTTCTCCCCCCCCCCCCCCATCACTCTCATTATTTCTCCCCCCCCCCATCACTCTCATTATTTCTCCCCCCCCCCCCATCACTCTCATTATTTCCCCCCCCCCCCCCCCCCATCACTCTCATTATTTCCTCCCCCCCTCCCCCTTTTCACTCTCTTTTCCACCTCTAGTGTAGCGTGGCCGAGCTCTGTTCGATCCGCGGTACAGGAGCATTTGTTTCCTGTACCCGGCCGGACTGACAGGAAGTGCACACTAAGTGAGCACTTCCTGTCAGTCCGGCCGGGTACAGGAAACAAAAGCTCCTGTACCGCGGATCGAACAGAGCTCGGCCACGCTACATTAACAGCACACAGCAGGCGCTCAGCCTCAGCCACTCAGGCAGCGCAGAATGAGGGGCGCCGCCAGCCGCCCGAACTTATACAAGCAAGTTTTTTTTTTTTTAACCGCAACGTGCGCCCCCTGCTGAATACAGGGGAGGGGGAGGGGGAGATGGAGGGGGCGGGGGCCCGCCCCGTGGGAAAACATAAGTGCCACCTGCCCATATTACATTGCGGGCTGTCGGCCGCCCGGCGCCCCTGTTGCTATGGCGCCCTGTGCGGCCGCACAGCCCGCACACCCCAAAGGCCGGCCCTGCCATTCTCCCAGTAGTGTTGATCACTCCCGCACATGTCTTGAGAGAATAAGGCAATTGGTGACCTTTTGACCCAAAAAGCTCAAACAACTCTGGTCTTGCCAAAGATCTATTGCTCTGGTCATCTAAGATTGCATAAACTTTGGTAGCTCTTTCCCTATGCCCTGTAGGGTACACATTGACCAAGCAGATTTTTGAACAAGACCTGCCCTGAAGATTTTCTCTACAAATTTCGGTACACATAGCTGACACGTCTGCTGATAAGCTACTTTCCTGTCCCTCCCCGCCATGCTCTACCCCTGTTTCAGCTTTCACAGTCCATGGTGCGGGACCAGGATGCATAGCGGACACATGCTTATTGCTATTGCATTCTACACAACAGATAGTCTTATCACAGTCCTTTGCAAGATGTGAAGTAGATGCACAACAATGATAACAAACATTATTTTGCTTCAGGAAGGCCTTTCTTTCAGTTAAAGGTTTTACCCTGAAGCTACGACATTCATACAAAGGATGAGGCTTGCGATGAATGGGGCAACCTTGGGTAAGGTCCGCAGTCTTGGGACGGGCAGGCTCTTTCTGTGATGGTGTATCTGTATAGGTCTCAGTCTTGTGCACTGAAACAGAGGTTCTATGAGTAGTATTCTTGTGATGGTGTTTCTCTAGTCTCCAACCATCAGAGCTTTGAGGGGACAGGATGAACCCTGGATCATTACGCATCTTTGCTTGTTGTGTGACAAAACTCACGAAGCAAGAGAATGGTGGGAAAGACACCCGGTGCAGTTCTTTATATCTGGAGCCCTGAGTCATCCACCTCTCTTGTAGGGAAATTGGCAATTTTTGAACAATGTTGCTTATACCCCTAGCTGTATCAAGAATGGCTAGACCTGGAAAGTCGCCTTCTTCCTTTGCAGCTTGCAGTTCCATTAACAGGTCTCCTAACTCTCTAAGCCTGAGATGGTCTTTGCTGGAGATTTTCCCAAAGCTGTCTACTCTATTCCACAGGCAGTCCTCTATAATCTCAGGAGCCCCATAGCACTCATCAAGTCTCTGCCATGCCATCTGCAAACCCTTTCTGGAGTCATTCACATGTACAGCTTGTATGCGTTTCACTTGCTTGCATGACTCAATGCCTAACCATCTCACCAGAAGATCTATTTCTTCTTTGTAAGAGAGATTAAGGTCTGTTATAGCATTTCTGAATGAAGCCCGCCAAGCCCTATAGTTTTCTGGCAGATCATCAAACTGCACCAGTCCCTTTGAAATAATTTCTCGTCTTGCCATATATCTTACCAGATCCGACGTGACTTGGTTGTGAGCTGGAGAGTCTGGGTAACGATTAACTGGTGGTATCATTCTTGCATCAGATGAGCAAGTATAAGTTCCTTTTTCCACTGGAGGCATAGGATAGCTGTAGCAGTCAGGTGGATCTATGCAGTGGTGTGGAGTGTCAAGTCGCTTGCTGTCCATCGCAGGGTCTTTCCTGCAGATCTGACCACTGGAGTTTCTCATTGGAGGGGCATAAAATGATAGGTCTGCAGTGAAGGGAGGGTCTTGACAAGAGGCGTTCTGCTGCTGTGAACTTGTCTGAAGTGGAAAGTGTGTGCTGCTGTGTGGGTACTTGTTTCCGTCTTCTGAGATTGGATCGGGTTGATGGAGTATCTGTGAATGTTCTCTCACATATTCTTCAGTACGCTGTATAGCAGTTTCTTGCTTTAAGTCAAGCTGGATGTCTGGTTTGTCGCTTGTGTCATCATCCGTTTCTAATGCAGCCTCTAATACTTGTGCTTTTGCAGTTGCTGCAGCTGCTGACTTTTTCAAACTGAGTACTTCTAGTGAAGCTTCTATACGTGCCTTTTCTTGCTTTATCTTTGCTTCTTCTTCTGCAAATACTATTTGTGCTTTCATGGCCTCTGCTTCGGCTCTGGCTAACGCTGCTGCCTCAGAAGCACGAGATCGATGTGAGAGTCTGGATGAGCGTGACACTCTGGATCTGGTCTTCTGTGAAACTTCAGACATCTTTGTGTTGCTAGGTGTGGGTCTGTGTGAGACAGTAACTTCAGTCCCTCTGCAGTAGAAGCTGTGGCTGCACTGTGAGGTTGTGTAATGCTGCTTTAGGCCTATTGCACACGACCGTATGGCTTTTTCAGTGTTTTGCGGTCCGTTTTTCAAGGATCCGCTGTTCCGTTTTTTGTTTCCGTTGTGTTTCCGTTTCTGTTCCGTTTTTCCGTTCCGTTTTTCCAGATGGCATATACAGTATACAGTAATTACATAGATAAAATTGGGTTGGCCATAACATTTTCAATAGATGGTTCAGGAAAAAACGGAACGGAAACGGAAGACATACGGATGCATTTCCGTATGTGTTCCGTTTTTTTTGCGGATCCATTGACTTGAATGGAGCCACGGACTATGATTTGCGGGCAATAATAGGACATGTTCTATGTTAAAACGGAACGGAAAAACGGAAATACGGAAACGGAATGCATACGGAGTACATTCCGTTTTTTTTGCGGAACCATTGAAATGAATGGTTCCGTATACGGACCGTATACGGAATGCAAAAAACGGCCAGTAAACGGGAAAAAAAAACGGCCGTGTGCAATAGGCCTTACACAGATTAAGCGCTGATCATGCTTGCATTGCTCTATCGCATTCAAGGGCCGTCTCCGATAAAGCCGTTGTTTTACTGTCCTGCTCCCCTTATTGTGAAGAATAATTCGACAGGTAGTTTACTCGCCCTTCAATCACCACACTGCTAAAGTTCCGGTAACTTGTTTAATGTGTATGATCAAAAGAAGGTAAAACTGTGAATACAGACAAAGCATAGTATCAGACCATACATGCAATGCAGGAGCGTGGATTAATACAATAACGCATACATCAAAGAACAGTGATGCATAAAAATACACTATGGAGCATCTGACATAAAATGCGTCTGCAGATGAGAGAACTATAGCATCATGGCAACTACACGGATCGAGGAGCATGTGACAGGAATCTACTAACATAGATTAGCTAATACCTAACTATAAAGCTCTAACATAAGCATGTGTACAACAAAATAAGCATCCTACACTGCAGATATAAGTAAATGATAAGGTTTGACATACCAACGATGCTTGGATGGCGTGGATGAAGGATAGATGCATGTGGATGCAACAGTACTGTGTGAATCTAGGAAATATGGCTGCTGGAATAAAGAACAACCTGCTTCCTGATACAGAGAGTCTACTTCCTGCAGTGTCACATGACCTCAGGACAGAACTGAAAAGAACAAAGCAGTCTTAAAGGTGTCCACTAGGGGGAGCAGAATTCAGCAATGTAGATTAACATAATCTGGCTGTGGACAGACAGCACAGTTATGCTCAGTTATGCACGTGTTGCATCCTTTTTAGCCATTTCCGTCTGGGATCCGTTAATTTAGAGGGGAAAAATTCCTACATAATTTTTTTTTTGCAGTCTAAAATAACGGATCTTAGACAGAAAGGGCTAAAACGAAGGGAACGTGTGCATAACAGATGCTTGAAATACATGTGAACTCAGCCTTAGGCCTCATGCACACGGCCGTTGTGTGGTCGTTCCGTGCATTGGGGACTGCAATTTGCGGTCCCTAATGCACAGGCAATGTCCGTGCGGCGGCCATGACGAATCGAGACCTATTCAACTTGAAGGGATCTGCGATTTGTCCGCACCACAAAAAAACATAACATGTATGAACCCGCAGCTCTGGATTGCGGGCCGCAATATGGCCACAGCCGGGCAACGGCTGTGTGCATGAGGCCTTAAAGGGATTGTGTCACTTCAGTAAATAGTATTTATCATGTAGAGAAAGTTAATACAAGGCACATACTAATGTATTGTGATTGTCCATATTGCCTCCTTTGCTGGCTGGATTAATTTTTTTACCACATTATACACTGCTCGTTTCCATGGTTACGACCACCCTGCAATCCATAAGTGGTGGCCGTGCTTGCACACTGTAGAAAAAACACCAGCCTCTCTGGTGGCTGGTACAGTGGGAGCTTATATAGGCTGGTGCTTTTTCCTATAGCGTGCAAGCACAGCCAACGCTGATGGATTGCAGGGTGGTCATAACCATGGGAAAAAGCAGTGTATAATGTGATGGAAAAATGAATCCAGCCAGCAAAGGAGGCAATATGGACAATCACAATACATTAGTAAGTGCCTTGTATTAACTTTCTCTACATGACAAATGCCACTTGCTAAAATGACACAATCCCTTTAAAGGTAGGTTTTGTCAGCTCCAAAATCCTCTTCGTATACCACATCAGAAACCGCTGCGCAGTGTTTTCTGCCACTGAATGGAGCTAAACCACTAGCAGGCTCCGGGTACGGCTTTGTGGGGGGCAATAACCCTCGGCTGCATGAACTGCCGCTTGGCCTCCCATTGAATACAATAGGAGGTGGTTTCAGCGCAGATTCAGCCAGGTTTTCTGCACCAATGAAATGAACTCAGTGAGAGAGTGCAGTGAGAGAACAGCGTGGACACGCAAGATAAGGTAGACCTCGCGGCACATTGCATTTGCCACTCTAATATTTTGGTCAGTTATTTCTGTCTGTGATTTTGAGCCCAAACCAGGTGCGGGTCTAACCACAGAACAGGTGCAGATCTTTCCCTTATACCTTATCTCTGTGGAGGCTCCACTTCTGGTTTTGGCTCACCATCACTGATGGAAATCACTGACCAAACACTGATGTGTGAATGAGGCCTAACACTGCCCTCACTGATTGCGCAGTATCAGAGTGGTGAAGAGAAATGAGAGCTGGTGGCCGCCCCGTGATATATAAATGCCCCAATAACAATAAGATCTCTTTCACACGTCCGTGATGACATCTGTGACAATCTGGTCAGTCTTTCATCCGTAAAAATGTCTGTGAAGGATCTGTGTGTCCGTTATTTGCCCTCCAGGTGTCATCCGTATTCCATATACACTGCTAGGCTGAAAATGAAGTTTCAATCACAGCTCCTACCAATGGTCAGTGAATATCACTGAGAGAACGAAGTGGTTTTCACGGCCCAGTAGACTCCAATGGGCTGGTTTGGTTTTGGGCGGTTTTAGGTAACAAGCTGCATCTGAGCAGCCTCCTATTTACTTCACCACAGTGGAGAGGTCATGTTAGAATACCACAGCACCTGCCGTAGGAGCAAAGTAGTAGCTGTCGCTCCGAAATTATGGCTCAAATTCTTTGTCTTCCCTACCATCCCAGTATTTTGAAGCAATGTACCCACCTTTCAAAATCCTTGCCCTTTAAAAAACAGGGAGGATGGCGCATGCACGCTAGGCGGGCGTCCCCTTCCTCCCTCTACAGATGGTGAAGCTCCAGGTCTCCAGACACATCAAGCATTGCTCTGCAAATGGCCGTTTGTCCTTCTGTTATGGAACCTTCATCTGTGGGTCCTTTATGTCATAGACTTATGCATCTATGACATCAGCAGCACAGTTGCCATAGTTACTACAGGGGCTTATTATTGATACCTACCTCATGCACTTTAACTGTGAAGTCAGCCACAGTGGTCCCAAGTATTAACCCTTTCTTGACTGACTGGAGACTACAATATACTTGTCACTAGAAAGGCCCCTAATCACTATGGTACTTAAAAGCTGCCCTAACAGTAGTAAGTTAGGGAGTGTAATGACAGATGTGAGGTGTAATATGCCCACCCATGCCCTCAAGTCCATTTGCTACATCTGAATTTACACAGATTCCTGTGGACTTTTCTTTTGGTGGCAAAAAGTAGCGATCTACCAAACTATCACAGTAACAAGATTTTAGTATAACCAGTTTCTTATACGTTGTCTTTGAAATGACCAATACCTCATCTATAAAAAATAGCATGGAAGCTTCCGCAAAGAGTACACATTCAAAACGAATAGGAATCAGGATTGGTACAGAGAAGAATTAAGGGGGTCATTTATCAAACTGGTGTAAAGTAGAACTGGCTTAGTTGCCCATAGCAACCAATCAGATTCCTCATTTCATTTTCCAAAGGAGCTGTCCAAAATAAAAGATAGAATCTGATTGGTTTCATTTATGCTACAGATTTCCACTGCATATTTCACTGTTTGCAATGCGTAGGGTTAGATCTTTGGTAAATCCGCACTGAAATCCACCGTGGAATGTCAGCAAAATCTGCAGTAAAATTTCCATGTTGGGCAATCTTCCCCATGTGGCCATGCCATAGCAGCCAGAACTGGTAGTGACACCTGCTGCTGTCTCAAGAAAGGGACCCTGCTTTTCTGTGCTTCTGTAGGAACTCGACTTTATGGATTAAACACACAGCAGTCATTGCATCACCAAAATTTATGATGCAGCGACCAAGCAGGTTCAATCACCAACCACACGGAGGCGGTTACAACAGTCTTCCTATCTGCGTGGCATGCCGGTGGACGCCAGGCTGATAGTTAAGGCAAGAAGCTTTCAGGATACAAGCCCCAGACCAGCGTCCCAGATGGAGAAACCAAGAGCCAACAGAGAACACAACAGTCTTCGTCTTTTTCCCTGTGACACAAACTGGCCAAATGTGTCCAGGTTTTTGCCTTCTTCTGGATCACAATTTTTCTCTGCAGGGATTTTGTTTTAATAAATGATTTTGAAATGGATAACCGTGTCTTATGTTTATTTCTCTATGTGATAAGGAGCCCAAATAAAAGTATCCTGCTGTTTTCCCCTATGACCACTTACACTGAAGTAAGCTATGACTTTCATTTTGAGTGTCATCTAAGAATTTTCAGGACAGTTGGAGGACTTTGAATTCGGGTTGAGTTTATTCATCCAGAATGGAATTTTCTGACCAGTTAGGTAGAATCGGACCTGCTATAGATAGACGGCCTATCTTGTAGCGTGTATTATATATCTTATTGTGTGAGTTGTATCCCATATTCTTCTGATCCTTCTATATTTTATAAAGGATGACTTTCGGCTCCGCTGTATCTGGGAGGCTGTGTGGTGATAGGAACATCTATTTTTTGATCCAGTTCAATTATGCTAATACCAGATGTTGGGTCAACTGGGCCATTGTGGTATTGTTTAATAAGGTAAGCACCAATCTTCACACAAGCAAATCACTTAATCCCATTGAAATGTATGAAGGTCTAGAGATAAAGTCTCTACTGAGGTGGACAGGCTGTAGGTCTACATAGGAATATGAGTAAATATACATATTAGGGCTCATGTACACGGTCGTGTTTTATTCTCTGTAAATGGCGGATACGCTAAAAGCTGGATCCCAGCCGAAATCATGGCACCATTTATTTTTTTACTTCTGTAGAAATTTCCAATCCTTGTCCACAAAACGGACAAGAATAGGACATGTTCTACCGTTCTACAGTTATTGGAGTAACTGTAAACACATTTGTGTGATCCTCTGAGGTGGAAGCAGGTAGACACTGACCCTGTTTTAGCCTTAAAGGGGTTATCCCATGACTAATGTAAAAAAATCAAATCAGACATCATATAGTACACGACAACCTCTTTCTAACAAAGCTAGAACCAGCCCTGTACCTCACATGGATCCAGAGATCTCCCCCATTCAATGCTCTGCTAGATTGATATCAAGAAGGCAGCTCAAAGGAAGTGTCTTTTCTGCTGCAGCTAAGGGGGCATGGTCCATGCTCTCCCTATCCCAGCTCAGGAGCCAGTTGGAGGATGAAACTGAGCATGTGCGGCCATCTCAGGGAGCAGGTCAAAGAAATAAGCAAACAGCAGGTGGCGCTACACAGATACATTTTATTGAATAACTCTGTGGCTATGCTAACTTTTTAATTACATATAAATATAAAAGTATTCAGACCCGGGTGCTGGTTTGAAAACTGTAGAATATTTTCTGTGGGACAGCCCCTTTATATGCTGTGAGGAGACAAAATGTTTCCCTCTGTAATGGAGATCGCAAATTCGAATAATACATCTGGTATGTCACTGTCCATGTTGAGGGACTATTTGTGAGGTATTCCAGCTTCGCTAGCATTTGATCGCGTTCGCGAACCGTCCTGGCCGATGTTCGTCCATCACTACACCCGGGACCCCCGCCGATCAGCTGTTTGAGAAGGCAGTAGTGCCACAGCTTTCTCTCAGCTTTCCCTAGGCCATGTGACATCACATTCATTGGTCACATGGCCTAGGCGCAGCTCTATACAATGTACAGCGCTCTGATTGGTAAACTGTGAGTAGGTCTGTTGCATTCTCAAACAGCTGATCAGCGAGGGTCCCGGATGTCAGACCACCACTGATCAGATATTGATGACCTATCCAGAGGATAGGACATCAGTATAAAACTCCCAGAAAACCACTTTAATGTGTGGAGGCTGACTCAAGGAGGAAGATGTTGAGCCAGAGTGGAATGATCAGATATACAACTGCATTAGGCATATTAATCCTAACATCTCCTTTTAGAGATGGATTGCGCAAGGCATTAAATTATTAGTTGATATACAGTATGTACTAATTAAATTATATACCTTTAAAAGGGTATTGCGGAGGAAAGAGTTCAGATCAGATCAGGTTGGTGGGGTTACTACCGGTGGGACCCCCACCAATCACAAGAACAGGGCCCTGTACCCCCGGCAAGCCCCCTGCTGCTCCCCTGAACTGACCTGCGCGGCCGGTCGCACAAGCGCACGGTCGCTCCATTCATTTCTGTGTCTGTTCCGGAGATAGCCAAGCACTGTACTCGCCTATCTCCGGAACTTCCATAGAAATGGATAGAGCAGGATGACTTTCACCTACCGGAATACCCCTTTGAGAAGTTTTAGCCAAAGGCCTCTGATTTGTTAGCATATCTTCAGATTAAGGGCTTGTTCACACAAACGTGCCGTGTTTTGCGGTCTTCAAATTGCGGATCCGCAAAACACGGATGGTCCTTTATAGAAATGCCTATTCTTTTCAGCAAAACGGACAAGAATAGGACATGATATATAATTTTTGCAGGTCTACGGAACGGAGCAACGGATGCGGACAGCTGAGTTCATACTTGAGTTATTTGGTCAGTTCTGGCCCCGTAACTGCCCAAATACGTGGCGTGTGCAGTGATTCTAAGTGTGACGCCCGTCATCTACATGTCATACGAACTCACAGTATTATTTCACTACCACAGCAGACTCCATATGTGTGTAACTGCAAGGCACAGTGTCCTACACCACTATAAAGGCTCTCTGCAGCCAGGAAATAGCAGTTTTTTAAATGTAATTAGCTGGGAATTTATTCGGATCGAACCAATTTTTTTCTAAAAAATTTGACGAAACGGCGAATCGAATTTTTGAAAAATTCACTCATCTCTAGTTGCCAGGGGAGAAAGGTCAGCCTTTCAAATGGGAGACTATTTTGTTGCTTTCCAGTCTTCTGGACTCACAAAGGAGTGTCTTCGACTCCTATACACTGGGCATTCCATGACTGGTTTCATCTTCCAACCATCAATTGGTCCAGCAATTTAATTAACTCCTCTTATTACAAATGTGATATAGCAATATATATATGTTAAATAAAAAATATCAATGTTTAATACCCTGAAGCACAAAAACACAATACTAATGTATTGTTATTGTCCATATTGCCTCCTTTGCTGGCTTGATTCATTTTTCAGTCACATTATACACTGCTCATTTCCATGGTTACGACCACCCTGTAATCCAGCAGCGGTGGTCGTGCTTACACAATATAGGAAAAGGCACTGGCCTATGTGCACTCCCACAGCCCTGGCCACCAGGTGGTGAGGTGACAGGTTCTCTTTAAGTTCTGTAGAAATTGAGGGGCACATTTATTAGGACCGGCGTTTTAGACGCCGGTCATAATAAAAGCCTGTAGCTAGCGGGGTATCCGCCAAAGTTATGAAGAGGCGGATATTTCAGTATAGTAAATGACCCCCTAAATCTGTGCAGCAGCTCTAGCCATTCTGACAGCTCCCTGACCGAATGTAGCTGCTTGCAGAATCTATATATAATGTACATTCCAGGGGCATAGCAAGTAACCGTGGGGCTTCATAGCCAAATTGACTTGGGCCCCACTCTATCATGACCACCTTCTGCAGCAATTCCAGTAAATTTTATGATTATTATGGTCTCCCTGATGCACAAGGATAATGTAAAAGTTGAAGTGACTTTATTGTACATATTGTAGATAATTTACACAGTTATGTCACAAAATAGCAATAATGCACACAGTGATGTCACTAGTAGGAGAATATACGCAAATAGGTCATTGCATAGGAATGACACACATAGAAAGGTCATCATGTATCCCTTCTCTATGTTGAGAAGGGGTAATACAGGGCGGTCCACGAAAAAGTAGACAGTCTCCAGCAATAGTATGACAAAATGAATGAGCAAGTGGATTGTTTCTTTAATAACCCACATGCCGCACGATGCAGAAAGTGGTCCCCATTCATATCTATGCATTTTTGGGCACGTCGGATTATGTCGGCTGATACTACTGGTAATGTTGCGGATAGTGTTTGTGATATTTTCCTTCAGTTCATCCAGGGATGTGGATTGTTAGCGGACATTTTCTGTTTTGAAGTTCCCAACAGATAAAAATTGCACGAGGACAAGTCTGAGGGACGTGGTGGCCATAACCCCTTGCTCACAGTTTGCTCCTACAATCCGTGCCAGTGAGGTGTGGCATGTTGTCCCATCTCGTTGGAAAGATCAGGACATTTTTGTTTCTGCAGCATCACTGCTGTAGAGCTGCAAGCAGTATCGGCCAACATAATCCGATGTGCCCAAAGATGCATAGACCGGAACAGGGACCACTTTCAGCATCTTTTGTGACTTGTGGGTAAAAAATAACAATCCACTTGCTCATTCATCTTGTCATACTATCTCTGGAGGTGGGCTACTTTTTCGTGGGTCTTATAAACGTGGAGCCCAACAGTCATTATTTGCTGCATCTTATGTCTGAATGAAAAAGCATTTCTGGTATTTTACAGTAAAAACCCATACTCTTCAAAAAGTCTCCCAAGGTGTCCAGACCTAATTTATTTATTTATTTTATGCACTTATATAGCGCTGCTATATACCGCAGCTCTTTACAGACATTAGCATCCAACTGTCCTTAATGGGGCTCACAATCTAAGTTCCCTATCAGTATGTCTTTGGAGTGTAGGAGGAAACTGGAGTACCTGAAGGAACCCACACAAGCACAGGGAGAACATACAAACTCCATGCAGATGTTGTTATTAATCAGATTTGAACCCAGGACCCCAGCACTGCAAGGCACCAGTGCCAACCAGTGAGCCACCATACTACCCACTCATGGCGTAGCCTTAATGAAAAATAAATGATGCCATCTATCTCTATGAATGTATCTATGCTTCAAGAGGGACAACTGATTAATTCCTTAACATATGGAAGCTCAAAAACTCTCAGAAGACTCTTGTCACCCACACTTTTAAAAATATGAGGTTCTTAGCACACAATCGGATGACATTGTGTGAGCCCATCTGCCACGTCAAGGCGACCTCATTCAGATAGGTCCCTACCCTAAGACTCTTTTTTTTTTTATAATATGATTTACACTGATTTGCACTATTCATTTGAAAAGCCAAACTGATAAGCAGTATATTGGCGTTTCTCTATAACAACTGACTACTGTATACAAAATAATGTAAAAGCACACTGCAAGTGATAACACCAGTTACACTCAATATATCCTGTTATATGTATAACGTGTTAGTGTAGGGACCCACCTAAACAAGGAGGGATTAAGCACTGCAAAAGGGCTAACAAAACAGATGTGAATTTAATATATGAAATAGAATTCAACCCATGAAATGTTATAACAATATTGATTGCAACTGGTACACCATGCAATGTTTGTATAGTCAGTCACTGCAGAGGAAAAGCTTTTTTGTTTTTGGTGCATTATGTGGCGGAGGCCAAGCTTTGATTTTTCTAAAATGTAAAATTTAGAACAGAACTTTTCTCCTATTACTGTGTAACATTTTATGGATATCACGCAGGAAGTGATATCATACACTATATACACTACACTTAACCTATATGCAGACACTATATAAATTACACTGATCCTATATACACACTGCATACATTTACCCTATATATAGACTACACTTACCTTTCACATACACTATATAGACTACACTTACCCTGTGTATGCACAGTATATATATATATATATATATATTACTACATTACACTTACCTGATATACATACTATATAGACTACACTTACCGTGAAATATACACTAGACTATTCTTACTCTATATATACATTACATAAAGTACATGTACCCTAACTGTACACTATATACATTATACTTGCCTTATACATACACTATATACTGTACACATACCTTATACACTAAATATTGACGGACACTTACCCTATACAAGCACTATATACACAATATATCCACTATATACTCTACACATACTCAATATACAGACTAAGTATAAAGATTACATCTATATACACACTACAGAGACTACACTATACATATATTATATACACTACATTAATCCTATATGCTGACACTATATAGATTACTTATCCTATATTCACACTATATACGCTACACTTACCTTTTTTACAGACATTAAATAACTATAGATTACACCAATCCCATGTAAACACTATGTAGACTACACTTAGCTTACATATAAACTGTATACACTACACTTACCCTATACACATAAACTGTATACACTACACTTACCCTATACACACACTATATACACTATACATACACTATATATGCTACACTTACCTTATATACAGGCATTTTATACATTAGTTATCCTATATACACACACACACACACTGTATACACTACACATACCGCATGTAACACTATAATGACTACACATGTCATATACATACACTATATACACTAAACTTACCCCATATACAGAAACTATATAAATTACACATACAATATATACATTACACTTACCCCACATAATATATAAATATATATATATCTATATGCACACACACTACACATACCCAATATGCAGATAACATATAAATTAAACAACACTTGCAACCCTGTGCAAACACTATACATTTACTATATACTCTACACATACCTAATATACAGACTAGTTATTAAGATTACACTTATCATATATACAAAACATAAATACTACATTTATGCTACAGTAGATACATACTACATAGACTTAACCTATACATAAACTATATACACTACATTTATCCTATATGTAGACACTATATAAATTGCTTACCCCTATATAAACACTATATAGATTACACTTATCCTACACACATACGCTATATACACTACAGTTACTCTATATACAGACACTATATAGATTACACTTATCCTACACACATACGCTATATACACTACAGTTATCCTATATACACACTATTACACTACACCTTATTCATACACTATATACACTTACCCTATATACAGACTAACTATAAAGCTGACAGATTCTATAAACACAACACATAGAGTACACGTACTGTTTATACACTAAGACATACTACATAGACTACGCTTACCCTATACATTATCTATATACACTACATTTACCTTATACATACACAAAATACACTACACTTACCCAATATACAGAAACAATATAAATTACACTTACCTGATATACAGACACAATATAGATTACACTTACCTTATATACAGGCACTTTATACATTAATTATCCTATATACACACACACACACACACACACACACACACACACACACACACTATAGGCCCTGTCAATCAGAGAGGAGATGGGCATTTCAAAAGCGGAGCTCCAAGGCTTCTGGCCATCCCCTTCTGGTCGAAAGAGCGAACTTGCATAATAATAAATAAAAACTGATTTAAGGAATGCTGCTATATACAAAGATACTAAGGCAGGGGCGTTGCTAGAGTCTGAAGACATCCGGGGCACGAGCCCACGTGAAGCCACGCCCCCATCCCATGAAGCCACGCCCTCATCACCACTGGGGGGGGGCCTTCACAGTAGTTATTAACCCCTTCAGTGAATGGAGGACTGCTGAATGGGGTTAATAACTACAGTGAAGGGCCTAGCCGTCTGGGCAACCCCACAGATCATCCATAACAGTGCCATTCACAGATCCCCCTCCCCATAACAGTGCCATCCACAGATCTCCCTCCCCATAACAGTGCCATCCACAGATCCCCCTCTCCATAACAGTGCCATCCACAGAACCCCCTCCCCATAACAGTGCCATTCACAGATCTCCCTCCCCATAACAGTGCCATCCACAGATCCCCCTCTCCATAACAGTGCCATCCACAGAACCCCCTCCCCATAACAGTGCCATTCACAGATCTCCCTCCCCATAACAGTGCCATCCACAGATCCCCCTCCCCATAACAGTGCCATCCACAGAAACCCCTCCCCTTAACAGTACCATCCACAGAACCCCCTCCCCATAACAGTGCCATCCACAGAACCCCCTCCCCATAACAGTGCCATCCACAGAACCCCCTCCCCTTAACAGTACCATCCACAGAACCCCCTCCCCATAACAGTGCCATCCACAGAACCCCCTCCCCATAACAGTGCCATCCACAGAACCCCCTCCCCATAACAGTGCCATCCACAGATCCCCCTCCCATAACTGTGCCATCCACAGACCCCCCTCCCCCCACTCACAGGAGTGTACAACTGTACATTATTAACATTTTAAACTGTAATCCTAGTAATCTAATCGATATCCTGAAAGTGCAAATTAAACTTTTGCTCATTCTAGTCTTACTCACAGAGTCACAGGCTAGTCAGCTCCAGGCAGTGCAGGCAGCGCTCACACACTGACGTCACGCCTGCGCCGCCTAGTGGGAGGAGCAGGCACCTGACGTCAGTGAGCGAGCGCCGCCCCCACACTGCCTGCTGTTACCGGAGCTGTAAGACTCTAGTGAGATGAGCGGCTGCAGATGATTTTTCAAGTTAAAAGTTAAGTCTGCAGGCTGGGCAGGCTGATTATTATTACACATACAGTTTTTTAGCGTTAAATATATGGCGTGAGCGGCGGGCCGGCAGCAATACATTCGGGGCACTGGTCAAAACATCCGGGGCTCAAGCCCCGAATGTTTTGACCTAACGACGCCCCTGTACTAAGGTATCATTTTAATGGCTTGATCAACCCTACCAGGCAACATGCCTGGTTTAATAGGGTTGATCATGCTGACAGACGCCATTTAAGAATATACTATACACTGAGAATATATGTAATGCCTGTTGATGTTTTCTCCTGTGGTCCGTGAGAAGGTTCTCTGTGAAGACTGCGGAGACTGAAGATTGTGTCTGAATTAAAAAGAAAACATGACATAAATATTCCAGCAGTTGTTGGACTCTTTAATACATACTGTCTATCGGGATGGACCCCGTGTCTCAATCTAGTATCAAACAACGAGTGACCCCGATGTCCATTGTAACTTGTCACACCTCACCTTTCATTTGCTAAGTGAACTGGACAACTGCAACTTCTGATACTCACTCATTTCCAACATTCTGTTATTTTCTGTGATTTTGTTGATGTCGTCACATAAAAAATGTACATGTAGTCTCAGCCCAATGGAGATTCTTAAAGGGTTGCAAAAAGAAGTATAAAAAGTATTCCCAAATCGTGCACTGAGACCCTATTTAGCATAAAACAGCAATTTGGGTAATAAAAGAATCAAGCATACTTTTATTTTTTATTCACATAGCCGTATCAGGGCTTGTCTTTTGCAGAACAAGATGTACTTTCTAATGGCGCCATTTACAGTTGCATACAATGTGAATGGGAAGCGGAAACAAATTTCAAATGGGGTGGAATTATAAAAAAACTAAACAATTCTGCAACAGTTTTATATTATATTTTTTTAACACCGTTTCCTATGCATTAAAACTGACCTATTATTTTTATTCTTGGTCATTACGATTACATTAGTCCCAGGTGCCTGCAGTTTATAACAGAAGGCACCTGGCGGATATCGCGCCCGCTCTGCTCATGCGGTTTTTGTTACAGAAGCGCACAGAAATCCGTACAGAAATTTGCGCTGACTTTCTGCTCCTTACCCTACACCTGTGTACCGGCACCCTAAGGCTTGGAGGGGAGTATGCAAATTAACTCATACCAGCCCAACCAACTATCTGAATAAAAAATTACCCTTTTTGGGAGGGTTTTTCCGATATTTATATGACTGTGTCTGTAGTAATAGAGCAAGATTTTCATTTAAAGGTTCAGTCCAAAAAAGCTGGTTTCACAAGCTAAGGCCTCATGCACGCAACCGTGCCGTTTTTTTTGCGGTCCGCAAACCGCGGATCAGCAAAAATCAGAAGTTGCCCGTGTTGCCTTCCGCAATTTGCACCGGCAATATAAATGCCTATTCTTGTCCGCAAAGCGCGGACAAGAATAGGACATGTTATATTTTTTTAGTGGGGCCTCGGAACGGAGCCACGGATGCGGACAGCACACAGAGTGCTGTCCGTATCTTTTGCGGCCCCATTGAAGTGAATGCATGGGGCCTAAAGCCGCAATGCATATGAAGAACCTCACTGACAGGCAACTACATGAGATGAGTTTAATGACGCCAAGAATTTTCACATTTTAAGGCTTTATTCACACAGTCAGTGTTTGGTCAGTGATTTCCATCAGTGAGCCAAAACCAGGAGTGGATCCTACACAGACATAAGGTAGAAGGGAAAGATCTGCACCTGTTCTGTGTTTTGGACCCGCACTTGGTTTTGGCTCAAAATCACTGATGGAAATCACTGACCAAACACTGACTGTGCGAATAAGGCCCTAATGCAATCATCTGCAGTGTCTGCCATTCTTTATACTTCACCTTTCTTTAGCTAACTGCACCACAAGTGTTGTAGACCTGACCAAAAGTCCTATTTTCCCTAGACACATAATAAACCGTTCAAGTTTAGGGAAAACGCTAAACATCTTTTCCTGTTTTATTGTATTTATTGTAGCTTACTAAAAACACACCAGTTTTATACGGAGATATCCCGCACCTGAATATAACAGTTAGATATGTCTCAGTATCTTACCCCAGAAAGCCCACCGTGAGCAGTGGACGCAAAAGCAGCTCCTCCGGGTGTCTCCAAAACTCATCACTAACCATAAAATCAGTTTCATCTCCCAAGGAGCCAACTGATGATTTTTAGATTCAAGCCGACCAATCGCTGTCTGTTTACTGCAGTTGCCATGGTGATGTCAACATCAGAGTTAAAGGGGACATTACCTTCCTGATCACTTTTTCTTTTCAAATACTAATCTTGACTAATTCCTGCACTTATGTCAAGTGTGAATGAAATCCAAATAATCTTTACATGTTATGCCACGGAGAGATAGAAATTAAAGGGGGTTTGTCACCTATTTGTGCTGCCTTATCTGAGGGCAGTATATAAAGGTGACAGAAATCCAGATTTTTTTTAAATAGTGGTGTTGAGGAAGGGTGGTAGGTATGCATAATTATATATGCATGCCTACTGGGGCATGCATATATATATATATATGTATGTATTGGCGGTGCATAATCCCCTCAGAGGGCGATGTGCGCAGATGTGCCCAACACCTGCGCCCATCCACCTCTGATATTCCCCAGGGGCTCATTCATGCCACTGTGGGAATTCATATAGTGTGCCCCCTGAATACATATATATATGTGCCCCCTTGATATATGTATGCCCCCTTGATATATGTATGACCCCTTGATATATGTATGCCCCCTGAATCATAAGCCCCTTATCATATAAACCCCCCTACATGGACCCAGATGCATCAATGTGAATGTGCCCCAAGCATTCACATTGATGTATTCTGAGTGAAGGCGCCAGGATGACCGGATAAGGTGAATTTGAATCCTTTTGTTCTAATTATCTGCAGCCCTGCTGGAGATAATTAAGCATAATAGAGAGAGATGAGACACCTCCGCTCCCTCTATTATGTGCATTCCGGCATCGCAATTACCATTGCGATGTCCGGAATGCCGAGAGCTACAGACGGGAGATCAAAGGATCTCCCGCCTGTCAGCAAGTGCACGCGGCCCTGCGGCGCGCGTGCAGGGATGCGTGGGCAGGCGCGGTGACGTCATCGCGCACCGCTGTGTGGGTGGTACGGAGTGCGGGCGGCCGGACATATAAGTCCGGCGGGCCCAGCACTAAGGTAGAAGAGAGCCGGCTGCCCACCCTCCTTGAAGGATCATCCCCAGGACGACGAGCATCCCCTAGGCAACGAGCTGGAAGGACTAAGTATCCCCCCCACTATCCCACCAACGAATGAACCCCACTATCCCACCAACGAACCCTTATTAACCCCACTACGACATTCCATTAACCCCCACTATCCCACCAACGAACCCCCACTCCTCCCCATCATATAACTCCTGTACCCTATAACCCTTCATATAAACCCTGATTTCCCACCAACGTTTTACCCTTTAAATCCCTGACCCCATACTGCCCCTTGTAACCCTATTGCCCTGATTTACCCTAGTCCCTGCCCTGATACCCTTACCACCCTGTAATATTTCATAGTTAACCCTTGTCGTACCCCATAGGGATAGTAAATAGAATCAGGTGGGTAGGCTGTTAATATTACTTGTAGGTGTGAACTGTATAGTTAGTTTATGGGCGGAATTGGGAACGTGTAGTGTAGTTTAGGATTATATGTGTAGTGCTGTGTATTGTCAGTGTATTGCGTTCGTAGTGTAATAAATACCGTAATATTTGTACCCTTTGTGTAGTGTGTACTTGTTAGCGGTAGTGAGTAAGGCGCATGCAGCTAGTGTAGCGGTCAGTGTAAAGCATAGCGAAAGTATTGTGTTATTGTTATATAAAGGCATAAATAGGCGGAGTTATCACTAGACGGCTCCTCCTATTTATGAATATTAATTATCGATATTTGCATAAATATTGGTGATTAATATTCCCCCTTTACATTGGCGAGTCAGGCCCACTGCTCAGATTTTGAAATCTGTGTTTGGTTTTGAGGCTAGAGGTTGGTTATCCTGTGAATTATCAGGCAGGAGAGACGTGGTCAGCGGTCTGAGTGTCTAGGACCTGATCATTCGGACAGGTAACGCGACTTTTCCTCACGGCACCAAGCGCAGATCAAAATCTTTAGCAGAGAATCTATAATTGTTCTGTGAATTAATATTTTGCTATTTGCTTCATACGATCACTACATCGCTCGAGTGATTGCGAGAGAGAAGAGGATACGTCAATGGAGGAGATCCATCTTCGTTGGAGCAGCGTATAAGTCCAGCTGGTCGGGAAAAAGTGATCCGAGAGAAAAGGGACTTCTTCCAAACAGCGGCTGAGGACAAAGAGGTACGGCCCCAAGGAGAAGATGGGCGCTCATCAAAAAGTGAGTATGGACTTCTCCACACTGCAACACTTAAGTAAACACAGCACTTTTAATCCCATTATACCCACTACATACAAATCCGCTGAGCTGCTATGGTCCGCCTTACTGGACCAAGCTTACGCTCATGACCGGATTTGTATCAGTAGGAGTATCTTCAATAAGACAAACAAACGCTTCCAAATGTTAGCCAAATTGGTTCACACCTTTGAGGATACCATTTGGAAGGCAGAACACACTGACACACTCACCAGCACTAGGAAGGCAGGGGAGGTTGCTGATAAGGCAGACTTCCACTGCAAGTGTTGTGTTGACAATGTTAGAAGAATTTACACACTAGAGGCTCGGTTACAAGAAGAAACCCAGTGTACAGTCGAAAGGGGCAGGGAGATCTGCATGTTAGAGTCCAGACTCTCGGATGAGGAGGGTCTCTACTCTGACATGGACAGAGAGCTGCTCCGGCTGTACACTGAGAATAATCAGTACAGGAACAATGCGGCATCTACGGATGCCCTGATTGTTCAGATGAGGGAGGACCTGGCTGCAAAGGCGCAAAGCATTGAGCATTTGCAGCGGGCAATCTCCAATTGGTCTAGGCCCGGTACTAACAGCATGGTACCCACAAAACAGGTTTGCGTTTCGGGAACGACACAGGGGGAGACAGCGGCAACAGCGCCAAGGTCTTCAGCGGATAACACATCCGCAGTGGTGGACCGGTCGCTAGTACGATTCACCTCGACACCCGGGGAGACTAGTAGTAGCGGCCGTGCCCATGAACAGGACAACAGTTGGGAAGAGGAAAGTAGATGGCCAAATTCCGCTTCCAATCCTCCAACACGTCCGGAGAAACAGGAAGGGGTTTATCTTAACCATTCCAGTATGGAAAGGATAAACTTCCTGTTACGGATTTGCAAAGAGATACCAAAATACGATCCCAATGTAGATCCATTCACTTCATGCGATATTTTTGAGGGTCACTGTAATAAATATTCAGTGGCTCCAGAATATCGTATGGAGTTGTTAAAATTGTGGTTACCGACACACCTTAACCAAAGGTATGAGGTAACAGGGAGGACACAACCCACGACCATGGCCAGTTTCATGATAAGGAGGAACGCCTCTCCATACTCACGAGACTGGCCACGGGTCATTGGGATGTCACTCCACAACCCACGACCATGGCCAGTTTCATGATAAGGAGGAACGCCTCTCCATACTCACGAGACTGGCCACGGGTCATTGGGATGTCACTCCAGAGGTCCTGTCAAAATTCAAACCTACTATCCATGATGAGCCTTTTCTCATTATGTAGTAGGTTTGAAGCGATGTACAGGAGGGTTACTAAGGATCAGGGTATTGGGATTCCACAAGGCATGGTGCGCATGTTTGTGGAAAAGTTCCCATACCTGGATACTGCAATCCGGCTGAGTGCAGCTAGGGAACCATCCCTCACGGATGCGGCTATGACTATTGAACAGTGTAGACAGGATATACTGTACAATAAAAAGTCTGTCAAAGTGAGGGAACGTGCGCCTGTATACGTTAGATCACAAGATGAACGGATACAGCACACAAGGTCTGCATCAACTGTTCGCCCCACGGCCCCGCCATGGGAAAAGCCAGGAAACATTCAGTGTTTCCTGTGTTTACGATATGGGCACATTCAAAGGAATTGTCCACAAAATAACTGGACAAACCCAGAAAAGACTGGCAACAACAATGGTTTTAGAATGAAACCTAATATTGCCAAGTCAGTGGGAGAACGTGTTGATAAAAATCTGAGACATTCACCAGGCCAATCACCAAAACGCGTGGCTGCCGTGAATGTCCCAGGGGGTGTGGAATCAAAAGATTCCACACCAAATACTCAGGGTGAAAGGGCACAAGTGGCAGTATGTACCTCACAGGTACCTACTGGGAATCTGGTGGACATCGACTGAAGGTTAGGGGTCCCTCAAGAATTGGCACCAGTATGTCCCATCATATTGGATTCTTCAGGGAGACCCCACATAAAAGCCACGATAAAAGATAAAGAAACGGAAATCATGCTTGATACTGGGGCAGAAATTTCCATTACCAATATCAAACATGATCTACTCCCCAACAGCCCTCAGTGTGTGGTGAGCGGATTTGATCACCAACAAGGGGGGGGTGAAGGCCCACAGAATTGATGAGGTAATCGTTCAGATTACCAGGTGCACTACCCTCAGGATACCCATGTGGTATTACCCCGGTTCTGATAACATTATCGTAACCGATGTAATGACACAAAATGGGTGGATCCTGGATCTGGCAAATTGCATTGTGTGGAAGGGTCCCAGACGAGCTAAGGTGTTTGTCATTCAACGCCAGTGTCTGGGACCACCTTTGCCAGCAGTAGATAACTCTACTGATGTGCTGGAACACAAGTGGCCTGAGGTCTCACACAATCCAGACCTTGAGCCTATTGTGTACAAGCACCCTGATCTGTGAGCCCAAAGTAAGAATGACTGCGGCAGATTGATTGGCGTTTTGGTAGACATACAGGGTCCTGACCCTCCACCTCAACGCCAATATCGATTTCCACCAGAGGCCACCCATTCAATTATGGACACAATCCTTGAATTGAAGACTAGGGGTGTGGTCATTGAGGGCAACTCAAAGTGCAACAATGCCCTCTGGCCAGTTAAGAAAAAGGACACGAACGCATGGAGGCTGACCATAGACCTCCGTGTCCTTAACAAATACACCCCAATGTCAGCCCCAGTGGTGGCCCAAACTCCCGACATCATGGCCAGAATAAGTGGCAAAAGCCGCGTATTCTCGACCATCGATGTTGCCAACGGGTTCTTCTCCATAGAACTCACGGAGTCGTGTCGGTACAAATTTGCTTTCACGGTGGGGGACAAACAGTACATGTTTGCTGTACTGCCCCAGGGGTTCCATAGCAGCCCCACGTATTTCAATCAGGCATTGGCTGCTGTGCTGAGTGTCTTCTCACGGCCGGAATGCCTCCTACAATACGTGGATGACCTGCTTTTGCATACAGAAACCATGGAGGAACACTTGGTTCTGTTGAAAGAGCTGCTGGGACTCCTGGCAAAGTCAGGACTCAAACTGAGTCCCCATAAGGCAAATTTGGCTAAAGCGGAGGTAACTTTCCTTGGGGTCCAAATTTCCTGTGGAACCAAAGGAATCATGACGGCCCGTGTGGAAGCCATGGTAAAGTTACCCAGGCCTGGCACCCTTCAGGATTTGAGAAAATTCCTGGGGGTTGCCAACTTCATGAGGGAGTTCATAGAGGATTTCGCGGCCAAAGCGAAACCTCTCTACAAACTCCTTCGAGGAGAGGAACCCTCAATCAAAGGGTGGTCCGATGCGCAGGAGGAGGCCTTTTCAACCCTGAAAAGGGACCTCTCCTTGGCGCCTGTGTTGGCCACTCCACATTCAGATGGGGAAATGGCCATACAGGCGCATGCAGGGATGGAGTCTATCTCAGCGGTCCTTGTACAGAAAGTAGGTTATGAGACCAGACCACTGGGATATTTCTCCAGGCTGCTTTCGCCCGTCGAACGAGGGTTCGATGAATGCGCAAAGCAATTGGCAGCCATACACTATGCTGTTAAGACCACAGAGCATATTGTTGGCTTCCGGCCCCTCACTTTGCAGACTCCACATTCACCGTTGACCCTTTTGCTCCGTGATACTCTCCCTGGAGTCTCCCAACAGAGATTTGGGAGATGGATTATGGATCTCAGCGGCCGGAATCTGCAGGTGGACCACAAGGCCAAGTATGTTCTGTCCCAGTTGCTGAACCTGACTGGAACTGAACATGACTGTGGCCAACTGGTAATTGACGACTCTCCACAGATGTTCAGGACTGACAAGCATCCAGATGACAGAGTCATCTTTGTTGATGGCTCTCGGTTCTATCTGGATGGGGAATATGTCACAGATTTTGCTGTGCTGGATGAGACCACTGGTACCCAGAGTCTTGTCCGGTTACCAGGTCACATGTCAGCACAGCGGGCAGAGCTGGAGGCTGTTAAAGAGGCTCTGCTTCTTTACCCTCCAGGAAAACGAACTATATATCGCTCCCTCACATTGCACCTGGACGTTTGGAAGAGAAGAGGATTTGTGGACAGCCAAAACAAACCTCTGGCTCATGTGTCAGTCCTGAAGGAGCTGTGGGAGTGGGGTATGGCACACGTGGCGGAAGCAGCCATACTAAAAATCCCGGCGCATCAAAAAGGGGATGAACCTTTGACAGCAGGTTACAACCAGGCAGACGAACTGGCAAAACTAGCAGCAGTGTCTGGGACCTTTAGGGAACCAGACACTGAGCCACTGCCCGCATACCGGATTGCAGCGAATACCCATCTGAGTGACAGCCCGGTGTCATTCGAGGAGGAACAAGCTAAGAATCCTCTTCTAATAACACACATCCAAGTACCACAGCATCCCTGGTCCTTACAACAGGGGATTCTGTGTTACGACACCGATGCACAGTCGCTTCCTCTCCCGGTGGTTCCACAGCATCTACAAGCAGAGCTGACGTGGTTGAACCACCAAATGTATGGGCATCTTGGCCGGAATAAGCTCTTGCCTCTCCTAAGAGACAAATTGTACTGGCCCTGAATGTCCAACACAGTAGAGGAGGTTACGCAACAAGTGTTGGAGCCCACGAAGAACGCCATCGCCAGAGACTTGTTTCTTCAACATGTTCAGCAGAACCTGAAGGAGTTACTGCCTCATGCAGCTATACGGTTACACAAACCGTATCTACAGGGGGAAACACCTATGCCCTCTGTAGGAGAAATGGTAATGGTGAAAGTCTATCGTCGGGACGGCCCATGGGGCGCAAACTGGGAAGGACCATAGAAGGTCCTTGAAGTGATGGGGGACACCATGCTGAAGGTACAAAGGCCTATCACGAGCAAGAAGAAATCCCGTAGACGCCAGGAAGTTTTTTGGATTCACATCGACCAGGCCAAAGCCACCCGAGCCTCCCCAACTCAATAACTAATACCGTTCCGAGTTGGGTGAGGGGGGGGGGGGAGGGCTTGGTGGGTCGAATGTGAATCCAATACACTTAACACATTCCATCTCATTGCAGAACATAACAGGGGGACACTTCATGGGACCACACTGCCAGGGAAGAGCTAGGAATCCTCTGAATGGGATACGTATCCAGCTTGTGACACTGGTGGTAAGCATGTTGATGGCGGGCTCAGCCTCTTCAAGGGAGGACCTGGGGACTAATATTGGTATGGCCAGCATATCACTTGATGGACCCGGCCTTTTGATGGTGGAGTGTTTGGATGGCAAAATCCTGGAACCATACCTTTACACCAGGTCAATGGTATCTGTATGGTTTCCAGAGAGAGGGTTTTGCCAATGGTATAATTCAGCATTATACCCCGGTGGAGAATGTGTCTGCCATACAACATGACTTGCACGCCCTCTGTCTCAAGGAATACAGGCATTTTCAGGACTTGGACCCTGTACCTATCAAATCCTTAAGATGGGTGTCTAGGAATCCACACTTGCACCCTTACCAGCAAGTGAGAGCCAACACTACCACAGTGTTGTGTACAAAGGAGGGTTTGCTGAGTCCTGAAGATGTCACTGGGGCAGAGTACAGCGGTTGGTATATCCTGAAAGCTACCTTCCTAGGGAAGGATAGCAGAAACGGGTTGAGGGTTAGGATATATTTTGATAGGCCCATTCCGGTAAAAGGCACCCTGAAGGCTTATTGTATGTTGAGGGATTCCCAGATGATTATCACCAGGGAATCCAGTTATGTACAGGGACATGTATCCACAGATTACTTGCGAACCAGCATAATGATGTTAAAGTTAAACTGCAGTGACTCTGATCAGGCCATTTGGAATGATCAGAGTGGTCCGGTAAAACTGGAGGGTTTGTATCGAGCCACAGTTTTAAAGGTACGGACCGATGCCAAGGACCCAAGGTATACGCAGTTAAAGGGGTCTCCATCCATACGGTCTTTCATGATTACCATCATGAGAGACAACTGCGTTCCTGAGGTGACGGGATACTATTTCGTCACCTATGCCCACTGGGAACAGGATACCCAGATGGTGATGTTGGACACTAATCCCTGGAGGTGGGATTTAGTGTGCAATGGGGTGGACACCCGTACAGTGGATGTGTGGATGGATGGTACCCCTATGACTGAGGAATACCGGGGTAGGTATGTGTCTTCCGATTGGACAGACCCCAGGGGCAGGGACATTAACTTTGACATCAATATAGATGGTTCATTCAAGTGGCCTTTTTGCGAGGCAGCCGACGAAGGGTGCTGGACCTTTACTCAATGGGTCTATCTGTCTCAAACCAAACCCGTAGGGAAACTAGTGTTACAGGCTGGAGTAGATGACCAATGGTATCCATTCAAAGGACGGGGACAGGTCTGTGTTACGGTAGTAAGGGTCCCCTACGAAACAGAAGGTCTCCAACCAGTATGACCACATTCGGACTCTTGCACCACCCCTATCCATCAATTGGCACACCCTGTAGCTCCTCAACTGTCATCCCCCTGGAAGATCATCACGGATGCAAAATTCATCCTGTTTACCTGGAGAATTTCCGTAGATGACTTCAGAGTTGATCACTGGGATCACAGGTGTGAGGAGTTCGTTAGGAACCAAATTGACATGGTAAGAGGTTGGATAGAGGCGGGGCAAGAGGTCAGGAAAGACGACTCTCGACTCAGGAAGAACAGGGGGAGGAGAGACCTGGTGGCTATGGGACTTGGCGGAGGTGCTTTGGGAGTGGGTGCCCTGAACACTATGGATATGGAAGTCCTGAGAAGTAAGCTTGGGGAGGTTGCGCGACACGCCGGGGAAGGATTCAAGACCCAGATTGATGTAGACCACGTCTTAGAGGGTTTACAACACTCGCACATTGATGCCACTACCTCTCTATCTTCTGCTATACGTGAGAAGTTTAGGAGGTTAGTTGTGGGTCTTTTGGAGGAGCAGGATCGGGCTCAGCTTGCTCTGGCGTGTACGCAGGTCCAAAGTGAACTCTCGGACAACCTTAAACATATTGTCACGGCACTTCACAACGGCCACTTCCCATTCAACCTCCGTCAGCGAATAAGTCCACTGATTTCTCCTTTTGCCATTAATCACACCAACTGGTGGGTGGTTCAGTGGCATGGATGTCAAAATTTAACCTGCACTGCTTCGTCCCTGGCACCTGTATCCGGTCGCATCAGGCAAGGATACAGTGTCATCAATCTAGGAACGGTGATTAACAACCAGACGGTGCTTCATCCCCAGCTCCCCTCGGGTGTTCTAACCTATGAGGAGGGCCATCCCTCTTTGTTTGATACAGAGGGATGTCGGATGAGGGAGAATGCCATCCTCTGTCAGGGTAGTCGGGAGCGGATGCTCAGACACCAGTTTTGGAACACCGAGGGGTCCTGTGAGATGAAGGCCAACCCAATGCCCTCATCCTCTTTGAAATATTTGGGGCAGGGGTATTGGTGTTGGTACCAAGGGAGTGATCCATCGTATGCAATTTTTGGGCTTAACTGCACCGAACGAGGAACACTTTGCCCCAGAGCGTACTGCACCCTTAGTCCCGTTTTAGGTTTGAACGTCGCAGAGCAGCAGGGAAGAACCCCGATTACCCCAGAGAAAAGACTTGACATCCGCCCCGATGTTCCTGTAAGACTTCAGAAGATTCCTCTTGGCTTCGGCAAAGAACTTAGACATCTCCTGATGGATTTTAGCCAAGAGGAAGAGATCATACAACGTCTTCGGGAGACGGAGAATCAAGCCACCATTCAACTCACCCATGACCGAACAAAGATTATCGCGGTTGCCACAGCATTGGACAAGGACTCAAAGGTTTCGTGGTGGGAGAGTCTTTTCGGATACAGTCCTAAGGCAACGTCATTTTTCAATTTATTGATACACCCGGTGATAGTGCTTCTGGTTCTGGTTGGACTCATGTACCTTGGACTATGGGGGATGTATCGGAGAGTCAAGAGACTAACGGACCAACTAAACCAGAACCAGACGGCACTTCACGAAGTCAACCGCCGAAGGCTCAGGACTTGATTCCACAAGAAGTCCTGAGGCCTAATCACCCATAGGACAGGACAATTGGACTGAACTCTTGGGTTTAGGGGGGTTGGGGTTTTTTGTGTAAATAGGTGGTGTGAATGGGGATAAGAATAGGGCACGATAGGGACAGGCCCCCTCTGGTTGCCATTTGCCACTTTGACCCCTGAACGGTGGGGATCATAAGGGAAAACCTGGATGTGTAGTGTAACGGAGGTATTCCCGTTGTTAGAATTTAGGTACCGTGACATCACCTCTATTGAAGGAAAAAAATAAAAATATCTGACCTGCCTTGTAAAGACCGATTCAGCTGTCCATGGGAGAACCGCACCCATATCAAGATGGAGCAAGACATGCTTAAGGAGAGTTGGCGCAGAATGGAGACTGAGACTGCAAGGGTGGACCCACTCCAGATTCCTTGGGCGTGGACGACACCTGAAGATCAGCAGCAATGCCGAGAGACGGCGAGGGTGTGGTCATTCTAAACTTATCAGGAGTGACCGACACCGAAAGAGTGAGAGAAAGACCAGTCAAAGACTGCGAGGTTCAAGCCATTCCGGAAGTCCAGAAAGAGATGACAGTAGGAGAGGCCGACACCGTAACAATCACGGCAGAAGAGAGTTCCTGGGAAAAGAAGACGACGGTGTATCCTGTGGATGGAGGAGTCCGTTACAGTGAAGGGCAGGTCGGAGGAAGTCATTGGGTTGGATGATGTCTAGGTACCCAAGAGACAGGGTGCACTCCGGTTTTCCTGGACCATCACTGAGGATGGGGTTGAGGGGGGCAAAGATGCCTCCACCCTTCCCCCCAAGATATTGTCGTATTTCCGACAACAGGGGGATTGTTGAGGAAGGGTGGTAGGTATGCATAATTATATATGCATGCCTACTGGGGCATGCATATATATATATGTATGTATTGGCGGTGCATAATCCCCTCAGAGGGCGATGTGCGCAGATGTGCCCAACACCTTCGCCCATCCACCTCTGATATTTCCCAGGGGCTCATTCATGCCCCTGAGGGAATTCATATAGTGTGCCCCCTGAATACATATATATATGTGCCCCCTTGATATGTGTGCCCCCTTGATGTGTGCCCCCTTGATATATGTATGCCCCCTTGATATATGTATGCCCCTTGATATATGTATGCCCCCTTGATATATGTATGCCCCCTGAATCATAAGCCTCTTATCATATAAACCCCCCTACATGGACCCAGATGCATCAATGTGAATGTGCCCCAAGCATTCACATTGATGTATTCTGAGTGAAGGCGCCAGGATGACCGGATAAGGTCCGGTCATTCTGGTTACCTCAAAGGATTCAAATTCTAATGAATTTGAATCCTTTTGTTCTAATTATCTGCAGCCCTGCTGTCACCGCGCCTGCGCGGGCAGGCGCGGTGACGTCATCTCACCGCGCCGGCCCACGTGTCCTTCACAGTGGTGCGCGCTCGCGCGCCGCTGTGTGGGCGGTACGGAGTGCGGGCGGCCGGACATATAAGTCCGGCGGGCCCAGCACTAAGGTAGAAGAGAGCCGGCCGCCCACCCTCCTTGAAGGATCATCCCCAGGACGACGAGCATCCCCTAGGCAACGAGCTGGAAGGACTAAGTATCCCCCCCACTATCCCACCAACGAATTAACCCCACTATCCCACCAACGAACCCCCATTAACCCCACTACGACATTCCATTAACCCCCACTATCCCACCAACGAACCCCCACTCCTCCCCATCATATAATTCCTGTACCCTATAACCCTTGATATAACCCCTAATTTCCCACCAACGTTTTACCCTTTAAATCCCTGACCCCATACTGCCCCTTGTAACCCTATTGCCCTGATTTACCCTAGTCCCTGCCCTGATACCCTTAACAACCCTGTAATATTTCATAGTTAACCCTTGTCGTACCCCATAGAGATAGTAAATAGAATCAGGTGGGTGGGCTGTTAATATTACTTGTATGTGTGAACTGTATAGTTAGTTTATGGGCGGAATTGGGAACGTGTAGTGTAGTTTAGGATTATATGTGTAGTGCTGTGTATTGTCAGTGTATTGCGTGCATAGTGTAATAAATACCGTAATATTTGTACCCTTTGTGTAGTGTGTACTTGTTAGCGGTAGTGAGTAAGGCGCATGCAGCTAGTGTAGCGGTCAGTGTAAAGCATAGCAAAAGTATTGTGTTATTGTTATATAAAGGCATAAATAGGCGGAGTCATCACTAGACGGCTCCTCCTATTTATGAATATTAATTATCGATATTTGCATAAATATTGGTGATTAATATTCCCCCTTTACAAGTGGCAATCTCCAACGGGACCTTAGTGCTGGAGCGCCTGTTAGGCCAGGTTCACATCACCGTTTAGCTTTCCGTTCTTCTGTATTTTAAGCATCCGTTATGCTCAGTTATGCACATGTTGCATCCTTTTTAGCCATTTCCGTCTGGGATCCGTTAATTTAGAGGGGAAAAATTCCTACATAATTTTTCTTTTGCAGTCTAAAATAACGGATCGTAGACAGAAAGGGCTAAAACGAAGGGAACGTGTGCATAACAGATGCTTAAAATACATGTGAACTCAGCCTTAGGCCTAATGCACACGGCCGTTGTGTGGTCGTTTCATGCATTGGGGACTGCAATTTGCGGTCCCTAATGCACAGGCAATGTCCGTGCGGCGGCCATGACGAATCGAGACCTATTCAACTTGAAGGGATCTGCGATTTGTCCGCACCACAAAAAAACTGAACATGTATGAACCCGCAGCTCTGGATTGCGGGTCGCATTATGGCCACAGCCGGGCAACGGCTGTGTGCATGAGGCCTTAAAGGGATTGTGTCACTTCAGTAAATAGTATTTATCATGTAGAGAAAGTTAATACAAGGCACTTACTAATGTATTGTTACTATCTATATTGCTTCCTTTGCTGTCTGGATTCATTTTTCCATCACATTATACACTGCTTTTTCCCATGGTTATGACCACCCTGCAATCCATCAGCGTTGGCTGTGCTTGCACTCTATAGGAAAAAGCACCAGCCTATATAAGCTCCCACTGTACCAGCCACCAGAGAGGCTGGTGTTTTTTTCTACAGTGTGCAAGCACGGCCACCACTTATGGATTGCAGGGTGGTCGTAACCATGGAAACGAGCAGTGTATAATGTGGTAAAAAAATAAACCCAGCCAGCAAAGGAGGCAATATGGACAATCACAATACATTAGTAAGTGCCTTGTATTAACTTTCTCTACATGACAAATGCCACTTGCTGAAATGACACAATCCCTTTAATGGTAGGTTTTGTCAGCTCCAAAATCCTCTTCGTATCCCACGTCAGAAACCGCTGCGCGGTGTTTTCTGCCACTGAATGGAGCTAAACCACTAGCAGGCTCCGGGTACGGCTTTGTGGGGGGCAATAACCCTCGGCTGCATGAACTGCCGCTTGGCCTCCCATTGAATACAATGGGAGGTGGTTTCAGCGCAGATTCAGCCAGGTTTTCTGCACCAATGAAATGAACTCAGTGAGAGAGTGCAGTGAGAGCACAGCATGGACACGCAAGATAAGGTAGACCTCGCGGCATATTGCATTTGCCACGCTAATATTTTGGTCAGTTATTTCTGTCAGTGATTTTGAGCCCAAACCAGGTGCGGGTCTAACCACAGAACAGGTGCAGATCTTTCCCTTATACCTTATCTCTGTGGAGGCTCCACTTCTGGTTTTGGCTCACCATCACTGATGGAAATCACTGACCAAACACTGATGTGTGAATGAGGCCTAACACTGCCCTCACTGATTGCGCAGTATCAGAGTGGTGAAGAGAAATGAGAGCTGGTGGCCGCCCCGTAATATATAAATGCCCCAATAACAATAAGATCTCTTTCACACGTCAGTGATGACATCTGTGACAAGCTGGTCAGTCTTTCATCCGTAAAAATGTCTGTGAAGGATCCGTGTGTCCGTTATTTGGCCTCCAGGTGTCATCTGTATTCCATATACACTGCTAGGCTGAAAATTAAGTTTCAATCACAGCTCCTACCAATGGTCAGTGAATATCACTGAGGGAACGAAGTGGTTTTCACGGCCCAGTAGACTCCAATGGGCTGGTTTGGTTTTGGGCGGTTTTAGGTAACAAGCTGCATCTGAGCAGCCTCCTATTTACTTCACCACAGTGGAGAGGTCATATTAGAATACCACAGCACCTGCCGCAGGAGCAAAGTAGTGGCTGTCGCTCCGAAATTATGGCTCAAATTCTTTGTCTTCCCTACCATCCCAGTATTTTGAAGCAATGTACCCACCTTTCAAAATCCTTGCCCTTTAAAAAACAGGGAGGATGGCGCATGCACGCTAGGCGGGCGTCCCCTTCCTCCCTCTACAGATGGTGAAGCTCCAGGTCTCCAGACACATCAAGCATTGCTCTGCAAATGGCTGTTTGTCCTTCTGTTATGGAACCTTCATCTGTGGGTCCTTTATGTCATAGACTTATGCATCTGTGACATCAGCAGCACAGTTGCCATAGTTACTACAGGGGCTTATTATCAATATGAAATTGAAGATGGTCAGTCAGGAAGAGACAGAGGTGCCTCCCTGAGTACTGCTCAAAAAGACAATAAAGAAAAACTATGGGGGGCAGTATACTAGATAAAATATCACTTTTATTAATTATTAGGAGATAAAAAACGGCCCCTACAGACAAACTACAAGTAAGACATGTACATACCTGTACACACAAAAAACCGGTTCAGATGAGAGACCAGTTGGGTACAGGTATGATGTAAGTTGTGGGCTGGACCAATGGTGGCAGACCGGGCGCAACTGTGTCAATTAAGATCAGCTAGCCCTATTGCCTCCCTGCTTGTCCTGGTCCGCCCTACACAATGTGTCCACGGGACGGGGTCCAAAAAGCCCCCCAAGGGGTGGCCCCGACTGGAACTCTCTTCCTGTATACGTGACCCTATTGAGGCTCTGACACAGGAAAAACACAAGTCGTCCGAAAGGACAGAAAGCATACAATATGTGGAAAAGTAACCCCACCAACAGATGTATCCCCTGGCAGGGGGATAGAGTGATGGTTATACTTATGTGTCCCGACGCGTTTCTTCACAGGATGCCCCAGGATTCATCAGGGGATACGGGGCAATTACTGCAGGCAGAGTATGGCTGAGTCTAAGGATCACATAAAAAATGCAAAACATACAATCAGTATCATGACATGACATGGATGAGCCCCCATATCGCCAGCCCTCATTGGGCCTTGGAGGCAAATCACTTACGTTTTTAAATGGCAGCAGTCGGCGTATGGCTCAAAGTCCACCATCAAGCTATGACCCAGGGTGGTGGTGTCCGCAGTGGTGGGGTGACCAGCAACTAGTGGGGCGAATAACGCCCCCTTATAAAGGCTGTAGGGCCATGTGTAGTGTTCCAGGCGCCACCAGCGCCCCTTGATGACGTCACAAGGGAAGTGAGTCGTCCGGTCATGTGACCGGAGGGATCGCACTCGCGCATGCGCAAACACGCTTCCATGCGCTTCATGGGTCCAGGTGGAACGCACAGCCGTACTTCCGCATCACGTGACCGCCGCGATGCACCCATCTCACAGGCTATTGTACCATCGCGGGGGTCACGTGATCGGAGCACAGCTAAACCAAGCTATCCCCGGTGACTAGAGTAAGCCCGGTCAGGCTAGACATCCAGAAGGGACGACATCACCCAGGGACAACAAACGGAGCATGCACAGCCGCTCCTTCGGTCTGCATGATGTTTGAGCTTGGTTGCCCCCTCACAAAAGTAAAACAACGGGGGGGGGGGGGGAGCTAAACTCCAGAGATTTAGGAGAATCAGATACAAGTGGGGACACGGGAGGGGAGCAGAGAACCTGCTCATAGGTCCAGTAAGGTCATACCCTCCCCGTCCCTCATAAGTAAGGGGAAAGTGACAATGTGTGTCCGCTAATCCCCTATTGGACCAAAAATATACAGGGGTTAAATGACCAGGAAAACCTAAGCAATGGTATAAGACTGGAAAAAATTGGTATTTAGAGGAAGCAACTGAAATTTAGTTGCTCGTTTAAGCCATGGGGGGCGACCGTATTCAAGGTAAAGGTCCACCAACACTCCCTTTGTAGGAGGAGTCTGTTCCAGTCTCCCCCCGTGTGGGTTTGGGCACCCGTTCAATGGCCATAAAGCTAATGGCTGAGGTACGTCCGTCATGGGACACCTGCACATGGCGTGCTATGGGGGTTTCTTTATTATTTCGGATGTCCCCGAAATGCTCCCCCATGCGTTTGCGTAACTCCCTAAACGTTTTACCTATATAGCGAAGTCCACATATACAGGTTGCCAGGTAGATCACACCTGCCGTGCGGCAGTTCACAAAGCCCTTTATTTGGTAGACAGTATTTTCTGGTTCCCCAACAAAGGTCTTTCCTTGTGAGAGACTGCCGCAGAAACTACAGTGTCCACACCTGTGGCATCCTGTCACAGGTGTGTTCAGCCACGTCAGTGGTTTTACTGATGGAGAAAAGTGGCTGTGCACCAATCTATCTCGAAGATTGTTGCCTCTTCGGAAGGTCAGTGAGACACTAGGACTTAGCACATCAGAGAGGTCGGGGTCCATCAAGAGTGTCTCCCAGTGTCGTGCCAGGATACGCCTAACTTGAGTGGCCGCTGCATCAAATGTTCCAATCACCCGGACAGTACTTTGAGATTCCTTCACCCTACTGGTTGAGGGGTGGAGAAGTTCAGTCCGCGTACGCAATTTGGTTTTTTCATACGCCAGTCT
Source organism: Bufo gargarizans (assembly GCF_014858855.1). Taxonomy (NCBI): domain Eukaryota; kingdom Metazoa; phylum Chordata; class Amphibia; order Anura; family Bufonidae; genus Bufo; species Bufo gargarizans. The sequence continues at coordinate 302,621,756 of NC_058083.1, forward strand.
GAGGGTCCTATCAGGATACCCTCTCTCCTGGAATCTTGATCTCAGGTCCTTCGAATGGCGCTTGAAATCACTGGACTCAGAACAATTGCGTTTCAATCTCAAGTACTGTCCGGTTGGAATCCCTCTCTTAAGGGGCACAGGGTGGCAGCTGTCCCACCTGAGTAGGGAGTTGGTGGAGGTGGGTTTTCGATATATGGATGTGCTAAGGCCGCCCTTCCCGTCCCTGCAGATGACAACATCCAGAAACGGGAGGCGGTCTTTAACAATCACCGAGGTGAACCTCAAGTTGAAGCTGTTTATATTCAACTCCGAGACAAACCTCTCGAAGTCACTCTCTGGTCCGCTCCACAGCACGAAAATATCGTCGATGTGACCAGAGAGCGACCATGCCGGCGAACCATGGTGACGGTTCGGCAAACACCACAGACTCCTCCCACCAGCCCAGGAGCAAGTTAGCGTACGATGGCGCACAAGAGCTACCCATCGCGGTGCCCCTGAGCTGGTGGTAGATGTGTCTGTCGAACTGGAAAAAATTGCTCACCAAGATGAACCTTAGCAGTTCGAGAGTAAAGGTGTTGTGCTGCCTAAATTGTTGGCCCCTGGTCTTAAGGTAGTGACTGCTTGCTTCAAGACCTCGCTCATGTGGAATGGAGGAGTATAGAGCCTCTACATCCACAGAGGCCAAAAACCAGTGTGGTTCAATACATATGTCCTCCAGTTTCCCCAATAGATCACCGGTGTCCCTAATATAGGACGGCAATGATGTTACAAACGGGCGTAGCACCTTGTCCACGTATATGCCACAGTTTTGGGACAGGCTTCCAACCCCTGAGACAATTGGACGTCCCCTGATAGGAGTGGTCTCTTTATGCACTTTAGGCAGGCAATAGAAAGTAGCCGTGACCGGGTGGAGTGGATACAAAAAATCGTATTCATCACCATTAATCAGGGAGGCTTTTTTTGCTTTTTCGAGGATTTGTTTCAGAGTCCCCTGTAGGTTAGAGGTAGGGTTACTGGGGAGTGTCTCATACCCCGTCCCATCCTCCAGGATTGACAAACACATTCTTCTATAGTCCAGCACATCCATTACCACGATATTGCCCCCCTTATCTGAAGGTTTGATGATTATGTCTTTATCGCTTTCCAGATCTGTGATTGCCAACCTCTCCTCCCTGCTGCAGTTAAATCTGGGGTGACATGTTGTAAAAACACATCCACACAGGATACGTCACCCATCGGAGGCATTCTAACGCTTTTATTTTTTAAGGACGTAAAGGGGCCTAGTCCTTCAGCATTGGGTGGCACTCGGTTGAGGTTAAAGAGGAGATGGACGTCTTTTAGAATGTCAACAGGGACATTTTAATCTTCGGGCAAAAAGGTGGAGGTCCCTCGTCCACCTAAACATATCGAATTTGTTCGTTGGGACAAACGATAACCCATGTCCCAGCAGATTAAGTTCTACTTGTGAGAGCACGCGGGAAGAGAGATTTATTACCCGTTTGTCTAAGGAGGGAGGGGAATCTTGTGTAGCCTCTAAGACTAGATGTTCCGACTCCTCAGGGGGTAGTAGTGTGCCCCCTGGTCTAAAAAAGGTGAGCCTGATGTCTGTACCGGAGGATTTTGGGGGGGGGGGGGTTTGTGGGTTCTGTCTTGGACGATTGTTGCGTCCCCTGGCTCTATATGACCCACGTCCATGCCCCTTATTCTTGGGGAATCTTTCCTTCTCTACGTCAGACGTTTCCGTATCCGTAGAGGAAAGGTCTGTATTCTGAGTGACTGGTGGGTTAGTCAGAAATTGATATGCCCTATTGTCACGGAAGTCCTGAGAGTCCCTATTGAATTGCTTATGTTTGCGGTCCTTCAATTGATATTGAAACCGCTCCACCGTATTCTGCAATTGTATCTCCTTGGTCGGGAATTCTGGTTCGGACTGGAACTTCTTGGCTATCTCGATTTGTTCATTGAGACTGCTTTCTGCTCTACTCAGAACCAGCCTCTCTTCATCCAAGAGGAGCTGCATTAATCTTAGGGAGCTTGATGTTGCCTTCCTTTCCCATCTCTTCAAGAACTCAGGGTTCCTGATGCGGTGTGCAGGAGTCAAGGTTATACGAAGACCCCTAGGCACAATTCCCTGTTTAATATAGTGCTCCAGGCCCTGCACCTCCCACCAAGAGCTAATGTGTTCCCTGTAGAGACGGGTGAGTTCAGAAAATGCTCAATTCAGGGTAGGGGTGTATTTCTTCTGAACAAACGATTGCTCAGAGAAAACCACACTGGCCTCTGATACCCAGATGTTCCTGTCTAACCCAGTGCTGAGAAATCCTGACATTCCCCTGATAGTACTAAATGAAATTGAAGATGGTCAGTCAGGAAGAGACAGAGGTGCCTCCCTGAGTACTGCTCAAAAAGACAATAAAGAAAAACTATGGGGGGCAGTATACTAGATAAAATATCACTTTTATTAATTATTAGGAGATAAAAAACGGCCCCTACAGACAAACTACAAGTAAGACATGTACACACGTGTACACACAAAAAACCGGTTCAGATGAGAGACCAGTTGGGTACAGGTATGATGTAAGTAGTGGGCTGGACCAATGGTGGCAGACCGGGCGCAACTGTGTCAATTAAGATCAGCTAGCCCTATTGCCTCCCTGCTTGTCCTGGTCCGCCCTACACAATGTGTCCACGGGACGGGGTCCAAAAAGCCCTGCAAGGGGTGGCCCCGACTGGAACTCTTCCTGTATACGTGACCCTATTGAGGCCCTGACACTGGAAAAACACAAGCCGTCCGAAAGGACAGAAAGCATACAATATGTGGAAAAGTAACCCCACCAACAGATGTATCCCCTGGCAGGGGGATAGAGTGATGGTTATACTTATGTGTCCCGACGCGTTTCTTCACAGGATGCCCCAGGATTCATCAGGGGACACGGGGCAATTACTGCATGCAGAGTATGGCTGAGTCTAAGGATCACATAAAAAATGCAAAACATACAATCAGTATCATGACATGACATGGATGAGCCCCCATATCGCCAGCCCTCATTGGGCCTTGGAGGCAAATCACTTACGTTTTTAAATGGCGGCGGTCAGCGTATGGCTCAAAGTCCACCATCAAGCTATGACCCAGGGTGGTGGTGTCCGCAGTGGTGGGGTGACCGGCAACTAGTGGGGCGAATAACGCCCCCTTATAACGGCTGTAGGGCCATGTGTAGTGTTCCAGGCGCCACCGGCGCCCCTTGATGACGTCACAAGGGAAGTGAGTCGTCCGGTCATGTGACCGGAGGGATCGCACTCGCGCATGCGCAAACACGCTTCCATGCGCTTCATGGGTCCAGGTGGAACGCACAGCCGTACTTCCGCATCACGTGACCGCCGCGATGCGCCCATCTCACAGGCTATTGTACCATCGCGGGGGTCACGTGATCGGAGCACAGCTAAACCAAGCTATCCCCGGTGACTAGAGTAAGCCCGGTCAGGCTAGACATCCAGAAGGGACGACATCACCCAGGGACAACAAACGGAGCATGCACAGCTGCTCCTTCGGTCTGCATGATGTTTGAGCTTGGTTGCCCCCTCACAAAAGTAAAACAACGGGGGGGGGGGGGGGGGGGGCTAAACTCCAGAGATTTAGGAGAATCAGATACAAGTGGGGACACGGGAGGGGAGCAGAGAACCTGCTCATAGGTCCAGTAAGGTCATACCCTCCCCGTCCCTCATAAGTAAGGGGAAAGTGACAATGTGTGTCCGCTAATCCCCTATTGGACCAAAAATATACAGGGGTTAAATGACCAGGAAAACCTAAGCAATGGGAGGTACGTCCGTCATGGGACACCTGCACATGGCGTGCTATGGGGGTTTCTTTATTATTTCGGATGTCCCCGAAATGCTCCCCCATGCGTTTGCGTAACTCCCTAAACGTTTTACCTATATAGCGAAGTCCACATATACAGGTTGCCAGGTAGATCACACCTGCTGTGCGGCAGTTCACAAAGCCCTTTATTTGGTAGACAGTATTTTCTGGTTCCCCAACAAAGGTCTTTCCTTGTGAGAGACTGCCGCAGAAACTACAGTGTCCACACCTGTGGCATCCTGTCACAGGTGTGTTCAGCCACGTCAGTGGTTTTACTGATGGAGAAAAGTGGCTGTGCACCAATCAATCTCGAAGATTATTGCCTCTTCGGAAGGTCAGTGAGACACTAGGATTTAGCACATCAGAGAGGTCGGGGTCCATCAAGAGTGTCTCCCAGTGTCGTGCCAGGATACGCCTAACTTGAGTGGCCACTGCATCAAATGTTCCAATCACCCGGACAGTACTTTGAGATTCCTTCACCCTACTGGTTGAGGGGTGAAGAAGTTCAGTCCGTGTACGCAATTTGGTTTTTTCATACGCCAGTCTGAGGGTCCTATCAGGATACCCTCTCTCCTGGAATCTTGATCTCAGGACCTTCGCATGGCGCTTGAAATCACTGGACTCAGAACAATTGCGTTTCAATCTCAAGTACTATCCGGTTGGAATCCCTCTATTAAGGGGCACAGGGTGGCAGCTGTCCCACCTGAGTAGGGAGTTGGGACAGCTTATTATCGATACCCACCACATGCACTTTAACTGTGAAGTCAGCCACAGTGGTCCCAAGTATTAACCCTTTCTTGACTGACTGGAGACTACAATATACTTGTCACCAGAAAGGTCCCTAATCACTATGGCACTTAAAAGCTGCCCTAACAGTAGTAAGTTAGGGAGTGTCGTGACAGATTTGAGGTGTAATATGCACACCCATGCCCTCAAGTCCATTTGCTACATCTGAATTTACACAGATTCCAGTGGACTTTTCTTTTGGTGCCAATAAGTAGCGATCTACCAAACTATCACAGTAACAAGATTTTAGTATAACCAGTTTCATATACGTTGTCTTTGAAATGACCAATAACTCATCTAAAAATAAAATAGCATGGAAGCTTCCTTTAAAACGAATAGGAATCAGGATTGGCACAGAGAAGAATTAAGGGGGTCATTTATCAAACTGGTGTAAAGTAGAACTGGCTTAGTTGCCCATAGCAACCAATCAGATTCCTCATTTCATTTTCCAAAGGAGCTGTCCAAAATAAAAGCTAGAATCTGATTGGTTTCATTTATGCTACAGATTTCCACTGTATATTTCACTGTTTGCAATGCGTAGGGTTAGATCTTTGGTAAATCCACACTGAAATCCCACCGTGTTGGGCAATCTTCCCCATGTGGCCATGCCATAGCAGCCAGAACTGGTAGTGACACCTGCTGCTGTCTCAAGAAAGGGACCCTGCTTTTCTGTGCTTCTATAGGAACTCGACTTTATGGATTAAACACACAGCAGTCATAGCATCACCAAAATTTATGATGCAGCGACCAAGCAGGTTCAATCACCAACCACACGGAGACGGTTACAACAGTCTTCCTATCTGCGTGGCATGCCGGTGGACAATTTTTCTCTGCAGGGATTTTGTTTTAACCACTTTCCGTCCGCCCATAGGATATAAACGTCCTATGGGTGGATCTCTATTTCTGAATGGACGTTTCTGAACGTCCGTTCAGAAACTGCAGCTGCACGCTAATCGTGCAGCTGCTGATCGGGTTGCCCGCTGTCAGTGACAGCAGGGCAACCCTTAGAGAAGGCAGGGACAGTGCCCTCGCTGAGCGCTGTGTATGCAGAGCAGGAAGCGCTATGCGCTTCCTGTTCCGGCCCGGCGGTCATGTGACCGCCGGGACCGGAGAGTGCAGGAGCTGTGTGAGGTCTTTCACAGACCTCGATCAGCCCTGCACTGAGGCTGTACAGCGCTGTATTGCGCAGTACAGCCTCTCTGGGGGGTGTATTTTTCCTGTAACTGGGGCTACTATGTCAGCCCCAGTTACAGGAGAAATCAACAGTGAAAAAAAAAAAAGAAAAAGTGAAGTAAATGTCCCCCAGAGGTCTTGTAGGACCTTATGGGGGATGAAAAGTGTAAAGTAAAAAAATAAATAAAGGGTTGAAAAAATAAAATAAAAAAAAGTTTCACATGTAATAAAAAAAGTCCCCAAGTAAGGAATAAAAAAAAATGTTAAAAATAGAAAAAATATAATAAAATAGACATATTTGGTATTGCTGCGTCCGTTAAAACCAGCTCTATAAAAATATCACATGAGCTAACCCCTCAGGTGAACACCGTAAAAAAAAATCGCGTATGTCCCACAAAATGGTACCAATAAAACCGTCACCTCATCCCGCAAAAAATGAGCACTTACATAAGAAAATCTCTCAAAAAATAAAAAAACTATAGCTCTCAGAACATGGACACATTAAAACATAATTTTTTTTGTTTCAAAAATGCTATTCTTGCGTAAAACTTTAATAAATGAGAAAAAGCATACATATTAGGTATCACCACGTCCGTAACAATCTGCTCTATAAAAATGTCACTTGACTGAACCCCTCAGGTGAACGCTGTAAAAATAAATAAATAGAAACTGTGCTAAAACAACCAATTTTTTGGTCACCTTGCCCATAAAGTGTTATAATGAATGATCAAAAAATCATATGTACCCAAAAATAGTACTAATAAAACTGGCACCTTATCCCCTAGTTTCCAAAATGGGGTCACTTCTTGGGAGTTTCTACTGTAAGGGTGCATCAGGGGGCTTCAAATGGGACATGGCATCTAAAAACCATGTGGAGTTCTTTTTCTTCTGCGCCCTGCCGTGTTCCCATACAGCAGTTTATGACAACATGTGGGTGTTTCTGTAAACCGCAGAATCTGGGTAATAAATATTGAGTTTTGTTTGGCTGTTTACCATCGATCTGTTAAAGAAAAAATTGGTTTAAAATGGAAAATCTGCCCAAAAAGTGAAATTTAAAAATTTGATTTCCATTTTCCTTTAATTCTTGTGGAACGCCTAAATGGTTAACAAAGTTAGTAAAATCGGTTTTAAGTAACTTGAGGGGTGTAGTTTCTACAATGGGGTCATTTATGGGGGTATCCACTATGTAGTCCCCACAAAGTGACTTCGGACCTGAACTGGTCCTTAAAAAGTGGGTTTTGGCAATTTTCCCAAAAATTTTTAAGAATTGCTTCTAAACTTCTAAGCCTTCTAACGTCCTAAAAAAATAAAATTACATTCCCAAAATGATGCCAACATAAAGTAGACATATACGGAATGTTAAGTAACAAATATTTTATGAGGTATCTCTTTCTGTTTTAAAAGCAGAGAAATAGAAATTTAGAAAATTGTGAATTTTTCAATTTTTTTTGTAAATTTGGGATTTTTTCATAAATAAAAGTGAACTATATTGACTCCAATTTATGACTATCATGAAGTACAATGTGTCACGAGAAAACAATCTCTGAATGGCTTGGATAAGTAAAAGCGTTCCATAGTTATTACCACATAAAGTGAGATATGTCAGATTTGCTAAATTAGGCCTGGTCAGGAAAGGGGACAAATGACCCAGATGTGAAGTGGTTAAAGAGGACCTTTCATGCGATTTTATTAGGGTGATATATACCTGTACTTGCGGAGTACCCCCTGCTGATGCTGCACAGTGCTTGATTTTTTAAAATATGCCTCTTATGCCCCACTGTGCCCCGCCGCATTTCTCTCGCTCAGTATGCTAATACTGAGCATCGGAGCAATGAGGATGAGACTGAGTCTTTCTCCATGGGCGTCTCCTTCTCCCTGGCTGTAGCGCTGTCCAATCGTAGAGCGTCACAGCCAGGGAGAAAAAACGCTCTGCGCTGCGATTGGACAGCACTACAGCCAGGGAGAAGGAAACGCCCACAATGAAAGACAGCGGGGCATAGGAGGCATATTTTAAAAAATCAAGCATGGTGGCAGCATCAGCAAGTACAGGTATATATCTCCCTTAATAAAATCGCATAAAAGGTCCTCTTTAATGCATGAAGTGTGGGGTGGGTAACAATTACAGAAAATTGTTCTTTTTTATTTCAGTTTTTAAATGGGTGCATTCGAGCCTTCTGCGTCTAATATCTGACCAGCTCTTTTTCCTCTGCATCATGTCCCTGTTCTAGCTAACTAAGAGACTCATACTTGATGCACCAGAGTGGAGAGATGTTGGGAATGAACCGTAGCTGCAGCTGTTGTCTCCCTTTTTAGGCTGCAATAGGCAGCTGTGGAGAAAGGCAAGTGCTCTAAATCAAAGTGAGGGCAAATGCACACAAGCATATTTTCTTTCCGTGTCCATTCCGTTTTTTTTGCGTTTCAATGGGTCCGCAAAAAAAAGGAAGTTACTCCATGTGCTTTCCGTTTCTGTATGTCCGTGTTTCTGTTCCGCAAAAAAATAAATGTCCTATTACACAGGTCTGCGACTAAAAAGCTATTATTTTCATCTAATTTCCATGTATTTTGGTGTGCTAGAAACAAATAAAATATTGAAAAAAAACTCTTAGACATCATGATTTGCCACAAAATACAAAAATTTCTTCAAAAGTTTGAGGGAAAAAAATAATAATATTTCCTCATTTCCCTAGTTCTCTTCTTGGCCCTTTGTTGCTATTTGCAGGTAAACAATCTCTGCCCCCCCTTCCACCTGCAAAGGGAAGAATACAAATGCTGCTCTGAGTGACATGTCTGACTACTGGGATAGTCAGCAGCATGCTGTATGTGTAAGCCTCAGCCCTGAGTCTGTGCTTCTAATGGTAGAAGGGGTTAATATTTCCTGAAGAATCTGAAGATGATACAAGACCGGGCTCAGCGAGGTAAATGTAAGTTAGCAAGTTTATTGTTTGCCGCCCCCCCCTTCTCTGCACCCTCAAGCAGCCGCTTGGGCTGCCTTATGATAGAGCCGGCCCTGCTGATGGGTCAGTTTAAGATCCAATATGATTCAGAGATTCTTTAAAAAGAAGCTTCAAAGCAGTTTTACTCCACAACGCTGGTTTTTACGCTTCCATACCGGTAGGTCATTCCGTACACTTGAAGGAAACCTATGAAAACTTGGAATTGGTTCTTCGTAAACTTAAATATGAAGACCATGGTTGGCAAGTGTGTGGGGACTTGAAGGTCTTGTGCATGCTGCTCGGGCAACAAGCTGGGTATACCAATTACCCTTGTTTTCTGTGTCTATGGGACAGTCGAGACCGACAAAATCACTGGACCAAGAGTTTGCAGCCGAGAGTGCTAACAGTCGGTGAAAAAAATGTCCTCCGAGAAACTTTGGTACCTTCCCATAAAGTTCTTCTACCACCTCTCCACATAAAATTGGGATTGATGAAGCAATTCGTAAAATTACTTCCAAGAGATGGAGAATGCTTCAAATACTTGGTCACCAAGTTTCCAGGCCTGTCAGAGGCAAAATAAAAGGAAGGCGTGTTTGTTGAACCAGACATTAGAAGGCTTATAGTTGATCAAGAGTTTGTCAATACCATGACGGATCCTCAAAAAGAAGTTTGGATTGCAGTTAAAGAAGTCGTACAGAAATTTTTAGGCAATAACAAAAATCCTCACTACAAAAAGATCGTCGGACTAATGCTGAAAGCATTTCAAGCTTTAGGTTGCCTGATAAGTTTGAAAGTGCATTTCCTCCAATCCCACCATGACTACTTTCCTGAAAATTTGGGAGCTGTGAGTGAGGAACAAGGTGAACGATTCCACCAAGACATTAAAGAGATGGAAAGGAGATACCAGGGAAAATGGAGCATTACAATGATGGCAGACTACTGTTGGATGCTTCAGAGAGATATTTCAGATGCTACTCACAAGTGTAAATGCACCAAGAGGAGCCTCACAGGGAAGAAGAATCAAGTTTAGTGTGTGTATGTGAGCTCATTTCAGTTCAAAAAAGGATTTTCATGAAAAAAGTATAATAAAACTTTCATTTTATAAGTCTATTTCCATTTATTCTGAGGTATTGCTTTTTTTAAACATAGTTATCTAAATTGTCAGGAAACGCCATGTTCTATGACAAAATGGAGGTCATTTTTGGATTCAGCACACCAAAAAACATACAGATTCCGTGGAATAACCAAAACAGCTCTTGAAAAAAAAATTGGGTCCGCATTACGGACAACGGATAGTACAGTTCTATGAAGAGCCAGCTGTTCCGTTCCGCAAAATACGGAATGCAAACGGATGTCATCCATATTTTTTGCGGATCCGTTTTTTGCGGACTGCAAAATACATACGGTCATGTGCATGAGCCCTGAGTGTAAGGCCTCTTGCACACGACCGTATGGCTTTTTCAGTATTTTTCGGTCTGCAAAAAATGGATCCGCAAAAAATATGGATGACGTCCATGTGCATGCCGTTTTTTGCAGAACGGAACAGCTGGCCCCTGATAGAACAGTACTATCCTTTTCCGTCATGCGGACAATAATAGGACATGTTCTATCTTTGAACGGAATGGAAAAATGGAAATACAGAAACAGAGTACCTTCCGTTTTTTTTCTGGATCTATTAAAATAAATGGTTCTGTATACAGTCCGTATACAGAAAGCAAAAAACGGAACGTAAACGGAAAAAAAAACGTTCGTGTGAAAGAGGCCTAGCTGTTTGCAAAGATGGGTCACTGTGCTTGTTGCAGTGAAGCCCCATCAACAGCCAGGGGTCATGACCTCATAAAGAAACCTGTCTGCTGAGCAGCCATTCCTTAGGGTCCATTCACACGTCCGTAGAATGTGTCTGCACCCATTCCGCAATTATCCGGAACTAGTGCTAACCTATTGCAGTACGCCAGTCCTTCAGGGTGAGCGAATGTGAGGTCACGGGGGTCAGTTAACAGACCGAGGGTTGCTCTTAGTACTCACAGTTTGTAGTATACCCTGGGCAGGCGTACAGCAGTGATAAAGAGGCTGGCACGTAGATCCTCTGCGGCACTCTCTAGATATAGTGACCAGGCCGGATGATAGGTGAGGTACCCTGGGTGTTGAAGGTTTAGCGTGCCTGTGGCAATATCCCTTACAGTTCGTGACGCCAGTGCCGGTAACGGTGGCACACCGATTGTTAGGAGGAATAATGGAGGTACACACGATTGTAGTATACTAGAATTCTTCTTTACTGAACAGTTCAACTATGTACAAACTCCAGACAGTTCCATAAGAAGAATATTTGGTAACAGGCAGGCTTTACATAGGTGGCAGGCAGAATCCTAGCGAGATAACTCAGGGGAAATTGAACTCACAGATCAGGCTGTACTTTCTGCAGATCCTGTCTGGCTTTCTCCAAGGCCCGTATGCCTAATAGCTGGCTTTATCCTTGGGTAGGGAAACCTCCTCTGGTATAAATCCTCTTGCTGACAATAAACTTCTGCCCCTCAACTTTCCACTTGGCTGGATAAGATTGGCACTGCTCTGTACTTTGCAAAGTGCAGGATAACTTCAGGAGGATCTTCTTCTCCTGGACTAACCTCTGAGCTTTACTTGCTCAGCACTTCAGGCAGGCTAGACTGCACTACTCAGCCTCCTGGACTAGACTGGACTGACTCTTTCCTGTCTGGGCCTAACTACATATACTAGGGGGTTCCCTAGCTCCCTCTACAGCTTAGGAGGAGAAACTACACCCCTAGCAGGCCTGGTACACAGGAATTAACATGGAATTACGCAGTCATACAATACAAAACACAATAGCAATCTCCCACAGGAGGTGGGGGACAACATGACCCAATTGACCCCTAGTAGTGCCCACGTATACGTAGTGGGACACTACACTATTCATTCTCTATGGGGCAGGAATGGATGCGGACAGCACACAGTGTGCTATCCGCATCCGCATTTCCGGAGCGCGGCCCCGAACATCTGGTCCGCGGCTCCGGAAAAAATAGAACATGTCCTATTCTTGTCTGCAATTGTGGACAAGAATAGGCAATTCTATGGGGGTGCCGGCTGGGTGTATTGCGGATCCACTACAGATGTGTGAAAGGACCCTTAGTGAAAGTGGTCAGTCGAGTTTACAGCAGTAGGTGGCAGAAAAGCCGCATAGAGGGAAGTGTGTGCATGCAAATACACAGCATTTACTCCACATGCCATGCCTCCAGCAAGTCATCTGTGCTAGTATTTATGCTGTTTTAACTGTTTTAACTCCATCTAGCGGCCATTGGTGAAAACAGTTTCTAGCTAGCCTGCATTTAGCTCCGTGGTATGTTCTTTGCAAGTCAATGTATCTTATTACCTATGACATCATCAACTCAGCTCATAGCAGCCATCTTTTCCAAGATCAACTGATGGATATACAGCATCTCTAATAATTCTCCGTATCCAGACCCAATGTTGCATCACTGGTATGTTTAGACTATTAGTTAGCATTGCAGGATTGTTCAGCAGGGTTGTCAACCGTCTAAAAATTTCTGGACAGTCCGTAAAAATAGGCAACTTTTTTCCTGTGTCCGTGAAAAAAAAATAGATTTGTCCATGATTTATTTTTAGGCTGGTGGTACTTGACTAGATTATTTTGGTGGTAATTATAATCAACTTACAGGTGATAGTAAATGATAGTAATTAGTGATGGACGAACATCTGCCGGGGCGGTTCGCGAACGTGATCAAATATTCACAGTAAAAAAGTGTTTTTTTTTCTTGCGCTGCAGGTTTTCAATGCGATATGTGAAGATCACAGAAGCAAGTAAATAAAAAGAGTGGAAAACCGCGCTGCTTGATACACCTCATCCCTTCCTGGTACGGGTTACAAAAGGCACGGGGAAGGGTCTGCAAGGGGTATACCCGAGGATCCCTCCTCTCTCCTGTGGGTAATTTTTTTTAAAATCTATTATATAAGAAACATATAGAAATTCAAATCATCAAAAGGTTCCTAGTACATTAAACAGCAATATAATAGCATTTTTCCCCAAATACCCGCCCTCCACTCCTGTGGGTAATTCAAGGTCACAACAATAGTAAAGCCCAGACTGCCACCGTCACATGCAAAGATTTATTGTACTTACAACACTATCTCTGATAAAACGCATAAAACAATGGTATGCACACTTCGGTATCGCTCGACCCGGGTTTCGCTGTCACGCTTCGTCAGGAGCGCTCTCCATTCATTTATTTTTTTCAATGCAAAATATCAGCAATATAATTTTCGCATACGCACATGCGAACACCAGTTATAATTTTTTCCGATACCGGTTGTCACTATCTATAGCAGAGGGAACGCAGCAAAACCGCAAACCAATGCTGCAGTACCCAAATGCACTATATAGAAAGTATATATTTGGCATATCAAACCCCTGCTTCTATCAGTTTTTGGGGGGGGGACTGGTATATCACACCAGTAGAAATTATTTTTTCTAATTGCGTTTGTCACTCTGTGTAGCTGCAGTATCACTGCAGAACCACTCACCACTGCTGCACAATACAAATCCACTATAATATGCTTTCTATGTTAGAAAGTATATTATAAGCGTATTACACCCCTCTGTACTGCACACCTATCGATAGCACACCTATACCAGTCCTTAAAAAGACTTTTGTGGACCTATTAGCTAGAGATTTGTGTCCTAACAGTCTGTCCCTGCTCCACACAGCAACCTCTCCCTACACTGGCAAAAGACTGAATGTAAAATGGCGGCCAGATCAGGTTTATTTATAAGGTAGGGGGTCCATGTGCTGTAACGTCTCAATTGGCTGTCCTGTACCACCTGATGGATGTGTCATGGGTCAAAGTTCTTCACAATGTAAAAGAATATGGCGGGCGCGAATATCTCCATATGTTCGGCAAATCGCAAACAAGCAAAGTTTGCCGCAAACCGACCGCCGGGCGAACCACAAGGCCATCACTAATGAGTTCTTATCAGTATAATGAGCTATAGACATGTATTATGTATCATCTTTATCATTCATTATGGTTTCCCAAATTGTCCATAAAAAATATTGTCTGTCCGTGATTTTGGGATAAGTTGTCCAGAAAAATGAAAAATTCTGGTTGGCAACCCTCTTGTACAGTCATGCACATTTATATATTGTGTAGTATGCAATCTGTATTTCATGCACGTTTGTGTTGCATAGCTTTGCATTAGGCCTCTTGCACACAAACATATATTCTTTCCATGTCCATTTTGTGTTTTTTTTTTTGCGGACCGTATACGGAACCATTCATTTCAATAGGTCCGAAAAAAAACGGAAGGTACTCAGTGTGTATTCCGTTTCTGTATGTCCTTATATCCGTTCCTCAAAAAAATAGAACATGTCCTATTATTGTCCGCATTACGGACAAGGATAGTACTGTTCTATTAGGGGCCAGCTGTTCCGTTCCGCAAAATACGGAAAACACATGGATGTCATCCGTATTTTTAGCGGATCCGTTTTTTTGCGGACGGCAAAATACATACGGTCGTGTGCAAGAGGCCTTATAATGTGTTATAGGATATTGCAACATGCTCATTCATCTTTATGTTATCAGGTTCAAACTATACTTGCAATAAAAGCTGAAGTGGATGTTACTCCGTGTCAATTAGTTTCTAAGAGGGAGTTTTAGCTAGCTGTCACTTATGCCCCACTGACACATAAGGAGAACAGAACACCATACATGAACCTGCCTAAGTCTGCTATTGTTGAGTTCTCTAACCTTGATTGTGGCAGTTAAATTCTTCCTGTTCCAGTAAATACCGGTTGGTGAGACTATGTTTACCTGTAAATGTATTATTATCTGATTACACAATAATGTAGATGACTGGAAACACTGCAAAGTGGTGGTTCATACCTCCAGAAGAAGCAACAGTGAAACATAAGGGGGCTGTGGCTGCCATTTTGGTCTTCATTTACTATTGCTTTATAAATATTCAGTGTGTGGCTTTAAAGAGGACCTGCCACCATGAGTGTAATATGCAGACAGAATTTTATAGAGCTGGAGGAGCTGAGCAGATTAATATATAGTTTTGTGGAAAAACATTCAGTTAAACTTGTAGTTTATATGTTTAAGTCTCTGCTCTTTCTGAGCTCAGTTGTACACAGGAGTTGTCTTATCAATAACTATTTACTATGTGTACACACTCAGGCTTGTCTCACAGGTCAGTTTTTCTTTCTTCATTGTTTTGTCAGTGTCGAATCCAGACATGGAACCTCCAAAGAGATAAGGTATAATGGAAATACTTGCACCTATTCAGTGTTTTTGACCAGATCCTAGTTTTGGCTAACAATCACTGAGCAGCGGAGCTGAGCTCCAGTAACCCCACTCAGCCACTACACTGTGAAGGAAACTACTGTACTCAAAAGGTAGAACCACTCAAAGTGGGGATCTACCAATTGCCAAAATGTAGTGCCTACAGTAGCCTTTTGCTCTTGTCAGCTGTGATTGGCTTCATTTGGTAGATAAGGTCACCCTTTTGGCTTAGTGTACTGACCTGGAATGAGAGGGTGGCCAATCATGGCAGCTATTGAAGTGAATGGAAACAGTGCTGAACCATCTCCATCCACTACACAAAGGACAGAGCTGGAGCTACTTTGGAATAACTGATTGGTGGTGGTGCAGGGTGTCAGACCCCTGCCAATCTTTTATTGATTCACTATCTTAATCATAATCCATCAATATAAAAATCCTAGACAAAGCCTTTAAGGGACACATATAAGATTTAATCAGGAAATGAAAATTTATCTAAAAATAAGATTATCAAGTACCGTATTTTTTTGCCCTATAAGACGCACCAAGTTTTTTGAGGAGGAAAATAAGATAAAAAATATATTTTGAACAAAGAGGTGTGTTTTGAACTAATGGTGGTCTGTGGATGACACTATTATGGGGGATCTGTGGCAGACGCACTGTTATGGGGGTCTGTGGATGGCACTGTTATTGGGGCATCTGGGGATGTCACTGTTATGGGGCATCTGGGGATGTCACTGTTATGGAGGCATCTGGGGATGTCACTGTTATGGAGGCATCTGGGGATGGCACTATTATGGGGGCATCTGGGGATAGCACTATTATGGGGGCATATGGGGATGGCACTATTATGGGGGCATCTGGGGATGGCATGACACTGCTATGGGGGGATCTGTGGATGACGCATAGCATCTTATGCTATGTGTCATCCACAGATCCCCCCCCATAACAGTGTCCCTGTGTAGTTAATGACCCCCAATATAGGGGAAAGGGACTGGCATCTTGTTTTGTAATGGCAGCGGGGCCCGGTGCAGTCACTGTATTCTAATACACCGGGCCCCGCTCACTGTAGTAATCATTTAGGCAATGTTAAACTGTAAATTCATTCATTCAGATTGTAGTACAGTATTTACTACTACATTCCAAAGCAGGCAGGAGGCCGGACGAGCGGACGGGAGGCGGCAGCGTAACTCACTACGTCACGCGCCTGCGCTGCCTGCTTCATTCATAAAGTGGGCGGAGCAGGCGCGTGACGTAGTGAGTTACGATGCCGGCTCCCGCCCGCTCGCCTGGCCTCCTGCCTGCTATTGAAGTTAGTAAGTACCGTACTACAACCTGGATGAATGAATTTACAGTTTAACATTGCCTATATGATCACTACAGTGAGTGGGGCCCCGTGTAGTAGAATACAGTGACTGCACCGGGCCCAGCTGCCATTACAAAACAAGATGCCGGCCCCCAGTCCCTTCTCCCTCCCGCTGATACACACACTGGCCGCGCTGTATCAGTGTAAAATTGCAGCATTCGCCCCATAAGATGCAGTGCTATTTCCCCCTCACTTTTGGGGGTGGGGGGAGTGAGTCTTATAGGGTGAAAAATACGGTAATGCTAGTTAACCCCATTAACTCAATTATTGTTTATTGTGCATGGTGTCCTTCAGTCATTGTGCAGCTTTTTCTTCTCCTATTTGCTGGAAACAGGAAGAAGCTGCGTTGTAAGAGAAGGTACTGAGCATTATTAAAGCTGGTCTGTTAAACCGAAAAACATTGTACTATTTCTTTACCATAGAAAATGAGCAAGAGTTTTACAAACTAAATGGGGCTGTCCAAAATTACCCTAAGATAAAAATCATGTAATTTACACCACTTTCTCCAGCACTGTTCTCTGTGGTGATAGTCCGCCCCTCCTGCCGCTGCTTTTTCACAAACTGCTGTGGTGACATGCCAGTATATGGCAGATGACCACTGCAGCCAATCACTGTCCTCAGAGGTCTACCGGTGAGAACAGTGATTTGCTGCAGTGGTCATGTGCCATACACATACACATCACTGTGCATGTCACATAATGTAGAAAGGGGTTGGCATTACAGGATTTGTCATTTTAGGTTATTTACGGGCTTGTCCAAGATTTTTTATTATCTCAGACAAACCCTTTAATAAAGTAGCTCACGCTATGAATGTGTAATGTGTTCATTATTAATATCTCAAAATGTTGTCCCATCAGGCAGGAGCAGGTCCTTTAGCATAAGCAGAAAGCCACGTGGTGGCATATGTTCCAGTATATGACCTTTAATACTTCATTAATAAGCAGACACGTTAGTAAAAATATTAGTAATGTTTATTAATGTTTTAGATATATATTGACCGCAATGCAAATGATGTTACTTATTATGTAAAATAATAATAAGTTACTAATGAATTATCATAACTTTAAAGACCAATAACTGTATTCCTAAATAAATGTCCACTCATTTATAATGCCCGCCATGTAATACCACGTTTCAGCAATGCAAGATCAATCTGTGGTCACCTGCAGCATGCACGGTGATGTCAGCTGTTAGCGGGAGATTTTGCTGCCTGTGACTTTAAAATACATTTTAATGGAATAAGATGTAAGACTGAGTATCCAGCAAAGTTATGGAATTGTACTAGCACTGGAGCTATTATTCAGATGTATACGATGATGGGTACATTCACTTTGAAGGATCAAACAGAGTTCAAAGAATTCATCTTTGGACTTTAATTGACCTTTTTTCTATTTGTGCTTTTCTGGTGGAAAAGCAGGAAACAAACAGAAAGCAGACTAAACGGAGTCTATAGGTGAATCCTTGGAACACCGTTTGACCTATTAAAATGAATGTGCCCTCCGCGGTATATGTTTGAATACCATTTTCAGGTATAGAAATGTATAAGGCACACGACCGTATATGTATTTTGTGGTCCGCAAAAAACAGAACGGAACAGCTGTCCCCTAATAGAACAGTCCTATCCTTGTCCGTAATGCGGACAATAATAGGACATGTTCTATTTTTTTTGCGGAACAGAAATACGGACTAATGGAAATGGAATTCACACAGAGTAACTTCAGTTTTTTTTTTTGCAGACCCATTGAAGTAAATTGTTCCACATACTGCAAAAAAAACGGAACGGACATGGAAAGAAAATACGTTCATGTGCAAGAGGCCTAACTCTGATGGAAAGTCTAGTAAAGAGCTATAAGGCAATGCGAACTAATTCAGGCAATTTATATTTAAAGGGTTTCTACCACCACATTTTCTCCAAATTAGCTGTCTGACACTAGCGATCTGCTAGTGTCTGCTGTACCTAACCATGCTATTGTAATACCTTTCTCTGTAGCGATTACCCTAAAAAATGAATGAGCCTCTAGGTGCTATGGGGGCGTCTTTTCAGCACCTAGAGGCTCCGTTTACTCACCATGTCTGCCGCCCAGCTTGTCCCTCCAGCCCGCCCATCTCCTCTAGATTGACAGCCTCCATCGCATCCATCGCGGCCGAATTCTCGCGCCTGCGCCGTGTGCGTCTGTATTCGGCGCAGGCGCAGTGACTGTCAGATCGCTCCCTGCGCTGGCATTTCCACTGTGCCTGCGCAGCTCCACTGCTTGAGGCTGGGCATCGTCTGTTCCTGGGAGCACTCTGACTTCATTGGCGCAGGCGCAGTGCAGATGCGCAGGCGCAGTGGAGATGCACACTGCGTAGGCGCGAGAATTCGTGATGGATGCGATGGAGGCTGTCAATCTAGAGGAGATGGGCGGGCTGGAGGGACGAGCTGGGCGGCAGACATGGTGAGTAGACGGAGCCTCTAGGTGCTGAAAAGACGCCCCCATAGCACCTAGAGGCTCATTTGCACAGCAATAAAAGTTAGTTTTTTAGGGTAACCGATGCAGAGAAAGGGATTACAATAGCATGGTTAGGCCCAGCAGACACTAGCAGATCGCTGGTGTCAGACAGCTAATTAGGTCAAAATGTGGTGGTAGAAACCCTTTAAGGCTATAGTAATGCTGCTTCTAGCTGTGACATGTCCTCTTATGCTGTACCTTTGTTACTAGTTTGCCGAAAGATAAAACACAATAGAAGGGGCTTTAGTGGTATTCTTTTCATGAATTTTTATGTTTTCGATAGTTCAAAAGAATAGTATGTGGACAGGCGGCCCAGTGGGTAGCATTGTTGCCTTGTAAGCCAAAACCCAAAACAACATCTGCATGTATTTTTTCCCTGTGTGTATTTCCTCCGAGTTCTCTAGTTTTGCTTCTAATCTATATACTGTTAGGTTGGCTTTTAAATACATTTATGCTTTGGAATATATTGGCAATATATGAGTCCATGTAACTAGTAGGTTACTATGGACAACAAGATGCTATTCTCTGAAAGCTGCACATGAGGTACATTGGGGGAATATATTATTTGATTTGCAGCAAAATTCTGGCAGAAAAATGTAGAAAATTTTAGCGCACACTATTTTTGTTCCAAAAATAAGATTTTTGTGATTTTATGGCACTCTCAACATAATTGAGAAGTGGGTGGGAAAGTGGGCATCACTGAACATTGTGCGTTGCTGTTTTTTATTGCTGTATAGCCAATACCAAATTTGCATCGTTTTTAATACTTTTCCATTATAAAAACTAAGTGTCACCAGAATTACCACATTCCAAGATGGGATGATAAAGGGAGCTCCCTCTCTCTGTCTAACTACATGAAGTGATCACTAGTCTGTGGGCTCCTCTACCCTGTCATCCCTGTGATGCGCAATTATGGCACCATGCAGGAAGTGGTTAATAATTGTTGTTGCTAATGAAACTTGGGAAATGGTTAAAATAATATAATAAACTTAATTTTATTAAAAGCAAAAAGAATAATAAATCTTTTTATAAAAAAATATAAATATATGTTATAACAGGAGTAGATTGGCACTACTGTTGCTTAGGAATCTTCATACGGATGAATACGGATGACGTCCGTGTGCATTCCTTATTTTGTGGAACGGAACAGCTGGCCCCTAATAAAACAATCCTATCCTTGTCTGTAATGTGGAACGGACATACGGACATACTGAAATGGAATTTATACAGAGTAACTTTTTGGGGGAATTTGAAATTAATGGTTCTGCATATGGTCCGCAAAAAACAACACGAAAAGAAAATACGTTTGTGTGCATGAGCCCTAACAGAACTGCTAACCTTCTGCACATCATTAGGAAGACCTATCAAGACTCAGTAGGAGGATGATTAAAGGATTACACTGGGTGCCAGCTGTGTTATACAACTGACACCTACCTGCATTGGATGGGATCTGAGATAACTATGATCCCGGCTGTTAAACCCCTCAGATGTCACTGTTAATAGTGATTTCAGGGTGCCAAGCAGTTGTCATGACAGCTGAGAGGCCTGGTGAAAGCCCCCACACCTGGAAAATCAGGACTGTGTCCTTATGTAACTGTATAATAGAATATTGGTAAAATTACAATACCTTGCAATACAGAAATATTTCAGGTTGCAATTGCAAAGAGCCCCTAAGGAGTTGGTGGAGAGGATGGGAGTGGTAGTGGCCCTGATGAGATGTTGTGTCACGGTGTACTCTCTGGCCGTTGATCCATGGGGTTTGGCAAAATTAAAGTGTACATTGAAGAATCAGGCCAGAAGTGAATGTATAACAGTTTCTAGGAGGTATGGTGGCTGGTTGGATGGCTGTCGGTTGGCACTAGCAAGTACTTGTGGATTCAGGTGTCCGCTGTAGTACAGGCTTACTATGGTTTAGGTAGGTGGTGTCAGAGTTGTTGTCCCTCCCCTTGCAGCAGTTCCTATAAAGCTGTCTTTCGCTGATCACTTTGCTGTCTTGTCGCACTGATGCTTTCTTGAAACTGTACTCTTGAATTTTGCTGATCTCTCTGGAGTGTTGGTTTGCACAGGTGACTATGATATGATTTCTGGAAGTAGGAGCTCAGACATGTGCTTCCTTACTTCCCGACTATCAGAACAGGAACTCCCCTCTCCTCGCCCTGTCTCACTAGACTAGAACTCCCCCTCCTGGTGAGAAGTAGGACCAGCCTCCTCCTACCAAGAGGAAGGAAACAGTGTGGTTAGCCCTTTTCCTGCCAACCATTGCTAACTATTACCCCCTGCTGGTATGAATGGCATAGCATCACATTACATAACATTTCTTAGAAAACATTAAACAATTGCAGATACCCCAAGGTCTGGGCTACTGCACAGTATTTTCAGATTACAATGTTTTTCACAAAAAGCTGTTATAATAACTGCATTACTAATAATAGAGATGAATTCTCAGAACACATAACTGGGATAATATAAATGACAAATTTCTAGTTTTAGTAATTTCACTTCTCGTTTTATTATTTTGTCTTTCCCATGTAATAAACATCCAACAATACATTAATCTCTTGATCTGGTATTAGTCC
Organism: Bufo gargarizans; assembly: GCF_014858855.1. Classification (NCBI taxonomy): domain Eukaryota; kingdom Metazoa; phylum Chordata; class Amphibia; order Anura; family Bufonidae; genus Bufo; species Bufo gargarizans. Next base: position 302,643,244 of record NC_058083.1, read on the forward strand.
CATCTCTTTGTTAATTCACTTCTTAGAGTTTTGTGTAACGTTACATCAAATCCGCTAACCTCATGTTTCTTGCAGACTGTATTTTTAGCATGGATTAGGAATGTTATGAATTCAATCTCATTGCAAATAGGTCTTCTCATCAGCTTTTGAAAGTACATATCCAAGCTATTTTGGTTTCTAAATTGAGAACACTGGAGCATGACATTTTTATTTTTTACACACTAAGGGAGATTTATCAAAATTGGTGCAAGGGAAAATTGGTTTAGTTGCCCATAGGAACCAATCAGATTGATCCTTTCATTTTCCAATGATTCTCAGAAAAATTTAATTTGGAATCTGATTGGCTGCTTCCTTTGCACCAGTTTTGATAAAATCTCCCCAACTGTGTTTTCTAGCTAAATTAAGGGGTTAACAGAAGGCACAGTGTCATTGTGATATTTTTCTGTGAGTCCACATACTAGAACCAATTCTTTCATCAGGACACTCCAGAGCTTTCCAAGAAACCTCATAAAAAGTTTAATTATATGTGACTTCTTCATCCAGTACCTACAGTACTTGGATGTGTAACGCCAGATTTCCAAAATTTTGCTTAGTCTTTAAGGCCTTTTCAGGCCTGGTCATTAACAGGTGAAGCCTGCAGCATGCCCTTATTCAGCCAGGGTTTAGGGTCCTAGACCTGCACATATCAAACCTGTCAATCTCTGAAGTATAGTAAATGAGGATGTAACTTAACTCCAGTGGCATCTGGTGTAGCCGGGGACTCTACACCTTACTTCGCAGCACATGCAACAGATAGACAGGACCTATGCAGTGAAGTGAGGATTACTGTCCTCAGCTTCATTGGAACAATGTGCATACATCTGATGTTGCTGGAGATGAGTCCTGGACTTATCTCCTGGTGAGCTACATCTCCATTTACTATTCTATGTAGGGATGGATGAATTCAATATAGGTAGGTTTAGTACTGGCAGCTTAATGGAATGCTGGTAGTTTTGTGGCCCCAAAACAGGTGGTGGATTTCCTTTAAGGCTACTTTCCCACTGGAAATTTGGCTTTCCGTTTGTGAAATCCGTTCAGGGCTCCCAAAAGCGGTCCAAAACGGATCAGTTTTGCCCTAATGCATTCTAAATGGAAGATGGGAATGGGCCCCTAATGGAATACAGAGGGGATAATAAATAGATTCAGATGTCAGGAGAATAAAGCCCAAAGATCTCTGCACTCCTTCAGAAACTTAAACAGGCACTCTGCTTGTAACAAGTTATTCCATTTCCATAGACAATTAGATCAGTGCGGGTCTGACACCACTGATCACGAGTAAGGGGACCCTCTACCTAATGGGGACCCCTTAAATCAATCGAGCAGCAAGCATATCTACTGTGGCTCTATCTCTATAGGACTGCTGGAGATAGCTGAGTAGAAGGGCTCAGCTATGTTCAGCAGGTCCCATAGATATGAATGGAGTGGCATTACACATGCTGGACCTGCCCCTCCACACTTTTTAGGGATCCCTGAGGGGTATGGTGCCTGCCTTCTCATGATCCCTGGGGATCCCAGAGATCTATTAGTTAAACCTAATCCTGGTTGAGGAAACTTGAACCCCTATAAGTAAGATTACAATATAATGACATGCAGCATGCAAAGAGCATGTAGTATTGAACATGGTAAACAGCCAATCACAATGCGAGCAGTCATATTCCAGAGATATGCTCACTTGTCTTCTGCCTTTGTGAGGAATATGGATTATCAATTACTGGCAGCCCTGATTTTCATTTGATTCCCCTTTTGCATGTACACAATCAGTGTACATGCAAAATATGTTCTCACCCCGAGCCATCTGCTGTCAGATTGCAAGGGAGAAAACCCCCCAGGGGTCCAGGCTTCAAGGAGGCCCCAGGTGGATAAAGTCACACCTCTTTCAGCTGATAGGCCCCAGGAGGATGTAGCAGGAAAACTCCTGGCAGGAGGTTTCAACCCTGGACCAGATCTATCACTTTCCCACAGACATGTTGGCACCGACATTTCATAAGGAATTATGAATCGTCCATCCATCCCAGGCATAATTCGGTTATCTTTTTGCGACCATGGGGCAAAGTCAAACATCCATGTGGTCCTGGCTTGATGCTAGGATGCCCGGGATGGGAGATATACATAACTCCCCACAGAAACCACATAGCGGCACCATGTTTGGACTCTAGTTGTAGCCAAAACCCTGGCGGATCAATTGGGCCTGGAATCACCTCCGGGCAACATTCTGGTCTGGAGCTATGAGCCATAATCGGTTTTGTGGCTCATTTGATGCCAGTGCCAGAAGAGGAGGATGGGACCCCTCCCGAAGGCAGGGAAGGGAGGGGCCGGCTACAGTTTAATAGGCTAGTGCCAGCAAGCGGGCGTGTCTTTTTCTGGAAGGGGGTCACATCGTGCAAATGTGTTTGGAGAGACCTGGAAACCGCTGACATCACCGCCCCCCACGTGACTGCAGCCAAGGACTATTCCACCATCATAACCCCAAGGAACTTTCATCTACCCGGTAACTGACCTTTGCTCTGCTTAACCCTGTTGTACCGATATCACCTGTATCTGTAACCTCAGACCGCTGTATATATTTTCTGTGTATATTGTGTCATCAAGTGTACCCTTAAGGCGATTAACTATATAATTTAATCTTGTGCTACCTTCTATCTCGATCACGAATCCCCAAGTCCGCGTTTCAACCTAGTTATAAGCTACCCTGGGTTGGTTTCTCACCCTATATAATCCCGTTAGCGGACTGGGCTTATATCAAACGAGAAGTTGGTGGCAGATTACCCAGGCCGAGGAGGCTCTGTTTCACGGCGGCAGTGAAAAGGCTCTCTCAGCTTGTTGCCTCTCTGTACCCGCGTGGAAAAGAGGTGTCTGTGTAAACTCTACCAAGCTGATCTTACCTGCTCCTCTGGAGGGCGTAATGTCACACTTTGGTAATAAGTGACCATACTGCGTCTCGTGAGCTCGACGTAGGTAGCGTCAAGTGGGCGCGAGGTGTGGTATCCCTCACATATTGGTGGCAGTGGTGGGATCGAGGTACTAGTGTGTGTGAGTGGGAGACCCATACTCCCAGACACTAAAGATTACCAGCAGTAGATTTTGCCACTGGAGTCCTAAGATCAGCTCAACACTAGACAGTCTGAGTGCAAATACAATAAGGTATGTGTGTGCATCAGGTTGCAGTCTGTGTCAGTGACCATCCGTGGCAATGATGGCCAGTTACACAAGAAGCAAGGCTAAGGAGATGGTCGAGGCTATGAATGATGGTGGGGAGGACGCAGTCCAGATAGGGGGCCGAGAGGAGGGGGAAGGCAACTTTATTCAAGGCGAGGGGGAGCACAGCCAAAGATCCCCAAGGAGCCAGTTGCCAAAAGTGAGGTCCGCGGTGGGCTTCACTCCACCTGCCCATCCCCCCAGCCTGGCAAGCTCGGCTGCTCTCCTACAAGCTGCCCTGGACTGTCTCCAGGCCGGAGACCAGGCAGCCTCTGAGCTCCTCCTGGCGGCTGCAGAGCATCGTGAGCAAGCAGAAGCTGCAGAACAACGCAAGCAGGCCGAGCGTGAGCATCAGCTGCGCGTGCTCCAATTTCAACTCCACAGCCCTCTCCAACCCCGATGTGGTCCGGATTCCCAAACTGCGGACAGAGGACTTTCCCCATATAGACAAAGATGGGGACCTGGACACCTTTTTGTTGGCATTTAAGATGGCCTGCCATCAGTACCAGCTGCCAGAGGACCAGTGGGTCAGATTCCTCACGCCACATCTCAGGGGAAAAGCCCTTGAAATCTTCAGGTACCTGCCCAGCGAGACCATCCTGAGCTATGAGGACATCAAGCAGGCTCTGGTAAGGCAGTGCAACCTGACCCCTGAGACATACCGGAAAAAACTTTGTAGTTTGCAGAGGGGTTCTACCCAGAGCTGGGCCGATCACACGCGGGCCTTGCTGAGAGCGGTCTACCAATGGACCACAGGATTGGAGCTCACCACCGTCCAGCAGCTGAAGGAGCTCATTGCCACAGAGCAGTTCTTGTGGAACTGCCCGGAGGATCTACAGCAGTACCTCCGTGACCTGAAGCCAAAGGGGGACCCCCCAACAGCAGCCCTGGCCGATGAATACACCAACAACAGGACTTCAGAGGCACGGAAACCTGTCTGCTGGAGAGGGGGTAAGACGCACGCTGCACCTGCTACTCCTGCCCCGACTTTGCCACGTGTGTAAGCAGCCTATATGTCCCCAGCGCCAGAGGGACCCGTCCTAGTCGCCGACTCGGAAACCGTCCACTGTGTTATGTGTGGGTGGGGGTGGTGGGAGGTCCCTTGACAGTTTTCAACCGGTCACTGTGGGCCAGGCCGTGGCCATGGGACTTAGAAACACCTGCTCTGAGAAGACTCTGGTACGGCCTGAACTGGTGGCACCCCATGATTTATTGCCCGGGAGACCCCTTACTGTCTCCGGGATTGGAGGAGTAGAACCGGCGCTGCCCGTCGCCAAGGTCTATTTGGACTGGGGCGTCGGTCGAGGAGTAAGGGAGGTGGGGGTATCCCTGCCAGTGTTTTTCTGGGGACGGACCTGGGGCGGCTAGTGTCTAAGTATGTGGCCGCCGACACCCCGAGGTCAAATCCCCCAGAATGTGATGTCATGTCCACCCCTGTTAACACTGTTATCGCTCATAACATGCCTGTTGATGTGGAGGTGGGGGATGTAATGTGTGCCTCTCCCCTTAAGGGGGAGGGGGTCATTCACACCAGCTGTGCTGAGGCCCCAGGGTGTAGCCAGCAAGCCTACTGGGACCTGTTGTCCTCAGGTGTGGCTACTGAGGGGACAAGCAGGGGCAGACAGCTGCGGAGGACGAGGATGCAAATGAGGTCAGGGCTGTCCCAGGAGAGATAGGGCTCCCAGGTAAAGTCTCAGTGCAGGATTCCTCCACAACCAGGATGTCAGAGGGCCAGGTTAGTCTGTCTGGACTGGCGACTTGGTCGGAAGCCAAGGGGAAGCAGGCACTACCAGCGGTGGCAGCGACCATATGTCACGGCTGAGGATGGAGGAAACCCTCAGCCGTGTGATGCCAGGTGTTGTAAAGGCTACTCGGCCATGAGAACAGGATAGGGAGCAGGTCACCTCCTCACGCATCCCTAACCTGACCCTAACTCCTACCTGCATGGGCCGACCTTGATGGTAGGAGGACCCATGCACAGGAACCTCGGAGCCCTGTCTTACCCTCCGCAGATCCCTGTGCTAGGAGCTGGGTAAGACGACCTACTCCTCCTAGGCACGGAGGAGCAGGAGTCTCAATGGCCAAGCTGTTGGGAAAAGGGGAACACAAACAGCTATACGGGAATGGCAGGCGAACGAGAAGTTCCACCAACCTGCCACAGCCTTGCTGACTGGATCCCTAAACAGACAGGAATCCAGAACCGTATGCTGCACCAAATACAAAGGAAAGTCCCAACATACAACATAACCACACAGGCAAACTTAACATAAACTTAAACCTATGACCACAGTGGTGGCTCTCACTGGCAGATAGCAACACAGGCAGCTGCTCCAGCTAGCAAGGCTGAAGCAACCTACTGAGCCATGCCAAAGGCCCAGGCTATATAGGCCAAGGAGCCACACCCAACGGAAGGACACACCCAGTGACATCACACACACTGGGAAGGGAGTTAACCCTTCCAACACCACAGAAGGGAAACTCACAAACATAAAGGGGAAGTGTCCAACTCAACAAACACACTGTGGCTGTTACCGCCGGCAACGACATGGGTGGCACTCATGTCCTGGGAGTCAGCCCGAAGGACGGGACACTGCCACCACATGTACAACAATGACCAAATGTTGCCACGGACAACCACAGTGAAGGGAAGGGTCAGTGCACACCACCCATACTACACAGAGTGCACACAGACAAACAACAGTGCAAAAATACACACGCACCTAACAGAAAGGTTGTTAGGTGCAACCGCATGCAACTGCAGCAAGCTGCCTAGCACCGCTCAGGCTGCTGCTGACACATACACATGAGACTACCGGTTGCCCGCGGCAACCACAAGTTAGGCCACACGCCAGTGGCCCTCACCTGTGGTTTAAACCCAAACGAAACCGCAGGCAACCGCATGCGGTTAGAGAGTCACGGTCATAGCCATGGCCGTGACACTCCCACCCCTCAAAGCCCCCCCACCGAAAAAAAAAACGAAACTGGTGAGGAACTCACACAAGGGGATGGGAGAAGGAGACGTCCACTCTCAGGAAATGGTTCCCAGGAGGTCACTGTCAGCTGCATCCTCTCCCAGCTCACACTAGCCAGTCCGACGAGGCCTGCAGCCCGCACCAGCGACACAGGGGAATGGAACCACTGAGAGTGGACGAGGGGACTCTCCGCTAACGTCCCCACTCCAGTCGCTGCCAGCAGACACTCCAAACCAGCACGCAGCCGGACCACTTACGGAGTGCTGCCAGCAAACGACCAGAGATGGGAACATGGAGAGGGATGAGGGATCACCAACACGGACGGTACGGTGGCGGGGAATAAGCCACCATCCGTGCCGTTAACGGTGATCCCCCCGGGACGTTCTCCCTCTGGAGAACTCGCATGCAGGCCCCAAGGAGATGGCACTGCATGCTGCATCCTCTTCCGAAGGTTCCTGCGCATGGGTCCTCCTACAACTGCCACCAGCATATCTATATCTACTGTTAGAAGATGTGAAAGTTTCCTCCTGAGAAATGACACACCCTCTGAGCTGCCAGCTTGAGATACGTTTAGCAGAGCAATGAATGAGGAGATCTTCAAAATTAATAATTAATAAAAATTTTTAGTAAGTCATACCTGAATTGCCTTCCACATAATGTTTTTTTAACCCTTTGCTGCAAATGGATGTAGCTGTACGTCCAGATTGAATGTACCTTTCTGCAGTCAGACATACAGCTACATCTGAACTATAAAGTGTCAGAGCCCCAGATTCTCTGCTCCCACCGATAGCAGAAATGAAGGTCACGGACGAATCTAATTTCCCCTCGGAAACAGGGAAACAGAAAAAGAAGAGCGCACAATAGTGTAATATGTTCACCGGATGAGGATATCAAAGTGAGAAGTAATCAAACTCACCTCATGAAGTTGTGCTGCGGCAGGCACAACTCTACTGTAAGCTTTAGTATAAATAAGACTTTTGCACCAGGATTGCAGCCGCAGATTTTGTAGTCTCTTGGGTGGGATGTCCAGTCCCCCAAAAGAAAATCGTGGTAAAGAAAAGAGGTTCTGCGTCGGCGCGAAATCACTTAGTGGAAGCAGTCTTATAGATGTATTCTTCTTTTATTCAGAAACAACGCGTTTCGGGGATCAAAGGTTCCCCTTCATCAGGTTTCACAAACATATAATAGGTATTGTAGCAAGAACATATTTATAGATAAATTCTTTCAAAAAAACCGCCAAAGGATGCACCTGGGTGACGCCCCTTGTGGGAGGAGCTATCTCCAGGTGTCATCCAAACCATATAGGTGTACCAGATATACATAACATTAAGTTGGAGTGACAGACTGTGTACAGTTTTGTGGCTTGGATCGCTTCTTTATTTTGTTGAAATTCGCTGCCGATTGCGAAAATAAACATAGAAGATAAGATATAGTTCCCGGTCATGTGATCGCTAGTACAGGCGTCACATGACTCGGGAATCCGGAAGTGTATGCTGTCTTAGCACCGCTTACATCTAGCCGGGCGGAAGCAGCAGTGGTGTTACGATCCCCCTGCCGGCGCATGCTCACATGGACACTCTGAGCTGGCAGCCGGAGTCCAGAGCAGGGGGTGTCACATGATCGTATGGTGCGGTCATGTGACCTGTCGTCTTTCAGCACGGCTTCATAGACACAGAGTTAGTTCCCGAACTATAGCGATCCATAATATTTAGTACTCATGTAGAGACAAAGAAAATGGATATATAAAAAGGAAACCTATATCTTAGGTCACACTATAATTTCTATAATTAAATAAAGAGCTAATTTCAACCCATTCTGAGCACTCTATATATGTTATATAATGTATAGAGAAATACTTAGCCAAAAGGAGAAAGTATATATTAGCCAGTGATCATAAAATATTATAAAATATATACAAATAAAAGACATATTCGATAAGTATATACAAAGAAAAAAAAAAAAAAAAATTATATAATATAAAAAATATATAAAAATGTGTATATATATATATATATATATATATATAAACATGTGTATATATATAAAAAAGGGGGGGGGGGAGTTTAAATCCATATGTATCTCAAGTACAGACCGTAAAAAATAGTGATGAATATTCATATAAATATGTATATAGAGATGTGTATAAAAAATGTAATTAAAAAATAATAATAAACGTAAAAAAAAAAAAAAAAAGTTTTTTATGTATGTAGCAAGAGCACTGGGGAAGTATTCCAAATTCAACATCACCTGACCTGTAACTCTGACTTTGTTATTTATCTATTAGAATGCCCCTGTCACCTACAATATATAGGCCGCACAATACAAAAATTACGTAAACGTTTCAATACACATCGCTCAAAAATCCGGAAAAGATACATGAAACATAGTGTTTCTAGACATGCGGCGGAACACCATGATGGTAATACTGTAGGGTTCACGATAATACCCATTGAACTCATTCCAATACATCTCCAAACAAACATCCAATACATCAGACGTCGGGAGATGTATTGGATCTTTAAACTTAATAGTCTCAATCCGTACGGGCTCAATGAGGCCTTTGAAATAAACCTCTAAAAAGAAAGGATACATAAAAAACTTTTTATTTTTTATTTTTTTTTACGTTTATTATTATTTTTTAATTACATTTTTTATACACATCTCTATATACATATTTATATGAATATTCATCACTATTTTTTACAGTCTGTACTTGAGATACATATGGATTTAAACTCCTCCCCCCCCTTTTTTATATATATATATATATATATATATATATACATTTTTATATATTTTTTATATTATATAATTTTTTTTTATTTTTTTTATTTCTATATACTTATCGAATATGTCTTTTATTTGTATATATTTTATAATATTTTATGATCACTGGCTAATATATACTTTCTTCTTTTGGCTAAGTATTTCTCTATACATTATATAACATATATAGAGTGCTCAGAATGGGTTGAAATTAGCTCTTTATTTAATTATAGAAATTATAGTGTGACCTAAGATATAGGTTTCCTTTTTATATATCCATTTTCTTTGTCTCTACATGAGTACTAAATATTATGGATCGCTATAGTTCAGGAACTAACTCTGTGTCTATGAAGCCGTGCTGAAAGACGACAGGTCACATGACCGCACCATACGATCATGTGACACCCCCTGCTCTGGACTCCGGCTGCCAGCTCAGAGTGTCCATGTGAGCATGCGCCAGCAGGGGGATCGTAACACCACTGCTGCTTCCGCCCGGCTAGATGTAAGCGGTGCTAAGACAGCATACACTTCCGGATTCCCGAGTCATGTGACGCCTGTACTAGCGATCACATGACCGGGAACTATATCTTATCTTCTATGTTTATTTTCGCAATCGGCAGCGAATTTCAACAAAATAAAGAAGCGATCCAAGCCACAAAACTGTACACAGTTTGTCACTCCAACTTAATGTTATGTATGTCTGGTACACCTATATGGTTTGGATGACACCTGTGGATAGCTCCTCCCACAAGGGGCGTCACCCAGGTGCATCCTTTGGCGGGTTTTTTGAAAGAATTTATCTATAAATATGTTCTTGCCACAATACCTATTATATGTTTGTGAAACCTGATGAAGGGGAACCTTTGATCCCCGAAACGCGTTGTTTCTGAATAAAAGAAGAATACATCTATAAGACTGCTTCCACTAAGTGATTTCGCGCCCACCGATAGCAGAGACACTGGAGAAGCCGGCAAGTTACCAATTAGAGTGGTCCCTTGCCGGCTATCACTCTTATTGGTTAGTCTGGGCAGACTAACCAATCTGAGTGCGGCATTGTGAAAATGCCGGTTTCAGGCTCTGATCTCCACTCTGGAGATCAGAGCCTGAAATCAAACATGACCCCATTGGTGCTCCTGAGGCCACCTGTACCCCAGATGCCCCAATTGTGCCCACTGCAGCCCTCCATGCGGTCCCCCCTCTGTAACCCCTTAGATGCCATGGTCAGTAGCCACCTGTGGCATTCATGGAGTTAAGAGAGGGAGGGGGCACTGGCAGCGGCCCGATGGTTGCCATGACATCTATAGAAGAGTATAGCAGAGTATAGTACAGTCACCAGCCACACTGATAAAAAAAAAGTGTAAAAGTAAAAAAATAATAAAAATGTTAATTAAAAAATTGCCTTTTCCCATATACGCTCATTTATAATTGATTAAAAAAATGAAAATATAAACTACACATAATTGGTATAGCTGTGTATTGGTCTGGTACAGGATGTCCCCACTCCAGTATTGCCTGACACTGGGTTTTTGGACTAGACCCATATGCAGCACGAGGCCCCAAAATGTCCTCATTTCGGCTGCACTGACCGGCGTCCAGCCACCGGGTCTAGCCAAAACTGAGCCTGGGTTTTGAGCGACGAACTGTTGGGCGTACAGATTCGTCTGCTCCACCATCAAATTCACCAGTGGGTTACTGAAAAAAAAACTAAAATAGTCTATTTCAGTAAACCCCACTGTGGGAATCTGGATTCCAGGATTGCCAGCGAAATCCGGAATCTCAGGCTCAAAGTCCACTGGGGGACACCAGCTAAGTTCATCGGCAGGGGGCTCCGGTGGACTTATTTGGTGGGCCGGGAAACCAGTACGAACCCCAGGGCGGCTCGTACTAGGGTGGGCCACAGGATCCCTGGGTTAGTGTTAGATGGATAGATGGAAGTTTGGAATAAAAGTACTTTTTTTTCCTAACTTACTTTTCCCTTCTTTCCCTGCCTAACGGTGCCTCTCCCTCACTGACCCTAACCTACCTGGGTGGCGATGGGTGCAGGAGGGTGATGGATGCCGATTTAGGGGGACACAGGAGCTGGTGCTGGACGATGCTGCACGGTCAGGGTGCTGGACAGGAAGAGGAGGGGAGAGAGGAGCGCAGGAAGTTTGAATCTTGCGCCTCTCTCCCCTGCACCAATCAGCACCCTGGACAGCAGTGTTCAGCACCAGGGCCAGCACCGCCTCCTCAAATCCTCGGACTGCGATTGGTGGTGTATAATTACGCCACCGATCGCAGTCTTTTTCCGGTTCATCGGGTCACAGGACACCCGAATGGACCGGAAACGCAGAAAACCGCAGGTCTGAATTGACCTGCGGTTTTCTGCGATCGCCGATACGGGGGGATCAAATGACCCCCCCCCTGCGTTGTTACGGGATGCCGGCTGAATGATTTCAGCCGGCGTCCCGTTCCGATTAACCCCCGCGGCGCCGGAATGCCGATTTTAAGTCAGGACGTACCAGTACGTCCTGTGTCCTTAAGGACTCGGGAAATAGGGCGTACCGGTACGTCCTATGTCCTTAAGGGGTTAAAAAAGTTGTTTTTGAAAATGTTCTTTAAAATGTTAAAAAAAAATGCTTACTTAGTGTGTATATGCATTTCCATTTCAACTGGCCTTCATATTCCATCCAGGCAACCCACCATAACTTGCAATATGCTTGAATGCTTGCTGATAACAAGCGATTCAATTCCTGAAGATGAGCTGTAGCAAATCCATCAGCTGTCTGAGCTCATTTAGCAGATGTAGTAACATGAGTGAACCATTAAGTTTGCAGCTATGTAAGCGTAATAGAGAAACTGCTGCAATCTAAAACTGATTGCGTAAAGTATAACTGTCCTTTCAGTTTATTTTCTATATAGTTTAGGAACAGTGATAGTAAACATTTTTGTAATATACTTTATTAGGGAAAGATGTTTCTTTGTACTAAAAAAACAGGTTGTAAAGAGTCTTCTCTAACTGAGCTAAGTGGAGTCTGTCTTCAGTCTTAATTTCTACTGAGTGCTGAAGACCCTTGTGAGACTTTCAGCCTTACTCTTGTTACTAACTCAGTCCCTGACTACGTACATGTTTCCTATCTATCACTGCCCATTACCCTGCCTATCTGACTTGTAACACAGAGGCGTCTTAAAGGGAACCTGTCACCGGGATTTTGTGTATAGATCTGAGGACATGGGTTGCTAGATGGACGTTAGCACATCCGCAATACCCAGTCCCCATAGCTCTGTGTGCTTTTATTGTGTAAAAAAAACGATTTGATACATATGCAAATTAACCTGAGATGAGTCCTGTCCCTGACTCATCTCACGTACAGGACTCATCTCAGGTTAATTTGCATATGTATCAAATCGTTTTTTTTACACAATAAAAGCACACAGAGCTATGGGGACTGGGTATTGCGGATGTGCTAACGTCCATCTAGCAACCCATGTCCTCAGATCTATACACAAAATCCCGGTGACAGGTTCCCTTTAAGCGCTCAGTAGAATGAAGACTGACTTTTTTTTCCGTTTCACCATTTGCCATATGGTTTAAATATTTTTATATTTTAATAGTACTGGCGTTTTCTCACGTGATGCCCCTGATGTTTATTTTTTAAGTTTTTTATTTATTTACTTTTTTAAACTTTTTTTTTTATAGTTTCCATAGGGAACTATAACAAGAAATCATCAGATTGCTTCTCTCATAGACTCCAATGCATTAGCATCGGTGGAGGTTAGGATAAGGCGACGGTCTCTACATAACTTCGGCGCATCCACTGCCGGTCTAAATCTACGCCAGCTTCCTTGTGAGCTTTAATTTAGACCATTTTCTACACCTAAAACCATGGTAGAAAATGATAAATGAGACGGACCTACCAGCCTGTCTCCTTCCTCGCCCACACCACACCTTTTTTAGACCTGGTGTGAGCAGGGAAAAGACCCCCTATATTCCTATGGAGCCCTGCCAGAGGCAGGGGCTGCATAGGAACTAATGTGTGGAAGCCTTGTATCATTGAGGAATATAGAGGCTGCCGCACACACACTCCGGCTCCCCCGATCCTCGCTAGGTGGAGCCTGTGCACGGCTGTAAGTGTGTGCTCCCTGTTTTTGAGTTCCTAGACGCCATGGTCACATTGGACCACGTCATCTGAGGGGTTAAATGTATGCAACTGATGTTATCGTCGATAGCATAGATTAGTTCTGGATGTCTGCTGTTTAAAACAGCAGGCACCCGGCGACTATGGTGCCTACTGCACTTGTGAGTGGGTGCCATCTTTAAACTCCTATCCGCCGATGTAATTTTATGATGGAGCGACAGGAAAGGGTTAAGGCAGTTAGACAAAGAAATACCATGAATAGGCAGATAAATCTATTAGAGGACTGGGTTTCTTGGGATATATTATTATTGCAATAAGGGTAGGTTCACATCTGTGCTAAAGGTAATCTGGTAGTCTGCTCTGGCAGAGGTACTTGTCTAGCCAAGTGCTGGCACTTATACCGGAGAGCCTTGTCAGATCCCATTATAGTCAATGTTGATTTGGTGGTGTGCAGAGGTATTTGGCTATGCCAGATATGGTAACTCTGGTAGTCTGTTCCTCTGCCGACAGAGACTACGGGATTACCTTTACTGTAGATATAAATGTAGCCTTAGTAGTTAAGTTATGAGTAAGCGATACACGCATGAAAACGCATCAGCAGGAGTTTTAACACGTTAAATTAAAAGTTACGTTTTATCCATTGGGCGCTGGATTAACTTACTTTTCATGAAGATATTTTTTTACCAGAGGTCTGAGGAAGGATCCGTGCTGTCCTACATTGGCCAAGGACTCTGTTTACACCATCTGTGCTGATTTTTCTCTGCTCACGGTTTTATGTTAACGAATTTGTTTTCCAGCATTAGGGAAGATATATAGACAGGGACCTATTCATGCACTGGTAGAAGCTAAATAGATACTTGCAAGCACAATCCATTAGACAGTGCAGGAAGACTAAATGCATTGCTTTAATGAGAGGTATATTCTGGCAACAACTAAACAGGAAGATAAGTATCTTATTCTATGGTGAAAAATACCATAAATGTCTCTTTGAGGGTGATGGTAATCCAGAATTTAATATTCAGAAGTATTTAAAGACTAAGAAGCTGAATGGCTTAAAAGGGGCAATACATATTGATATGGAGATCTGGAAATCTTCAACAAATTCTTTTCACACAGCGAGAGTAGTGTCAAAGTGTATTTAGAGCAGGTGTGCAAACCAATGAGGCCAGGTGAGGCAATCGCCTCAGGCGGCACCAGGTAGGGGTAAGAGGGGGGCAGCAGAACGGCCATGGGAAATGAGCACTTTCATTGTGGCAAAGGGGTTAGGTTAAGAAATTGGCATTGGGGGGGGTGCGCCGTTTCAGTTTTTGCCTCACGCAGCAGAAAGACTAAGTGCACCCCTGATTTAAATGTGAGGTTACATTAAAACTATAGAGTCCAAGAAACAGTTACCTCCTTAGTGACCAAGCCTATTTGAGCCCTAATGATCAAGCCATATTTTGGTCACTTTAGCAGAGAACAACAACATAAAGGTTTCGCACATCTACGTTTTTCATCACATATTGTGCTTTATTCAGGAGCAGAAACAAGCCTGATTACAGTAACAGTGTGTGCCATTTTGTTTTATCACAGCGATCACATGCTCATTGCACTCTGATAATTGCTCTGAGATCTTAGTGCTTTCTACTCCAAGGGTCCTTAGTGATTACCCTAAAAATGCACATAGGTGGTCACTAAGGGGTTAAGAAAGAAAAAATAAATAAAATTAAAACAACGGTTGTGTGCATAAGGTCTTAGTCTAAAGTTGATTAAAACTGACAATTTCAAACAAAATGGTTGCTCAGGTGAGAGTTAACAGGGGTGGGGTAAAGGTATAGCTATAGGGCAGTGGCTCACATATATATCAGCAGATGTTAGCAAATTTGCAATTTCTTTTTCCTCCATATTTAAAGGGAGCCTGTCAGAGGCTTTATGCCTCCTCTGGTTCCAACAGGCTCCCTGGTTGAAAACAACTTTGTTTTACTTGCATTTCAGAGATAATATACACTTCACAACATTGAAATTGCATCAAGAAGAAAAAAAAAAAAAAATCATGGGATTATGGCAAACACATGATCAATAGACAAAAACAGAAACAAAACATTCATAACATCTCGATTTATTTAGTATCGAGTAAGAGCTCCACGTGCAGAAATACTCACACCTACACTCCTGCACATGGTATCAATGAGGTTATTAATGGTTGTCTGAGGAATGTTCTGCCATGCTGAATGCATTTGAGCGTGCAAATTATCAAGATCTGAAGCCGGCAGCTCCCTTTGGAATTGCAAACCAATAATGTCCCAGATGGGCTCGATGGGAAACAAGTCCAGAGATGTTGCAGGTCATGGTAGCATGTTTAGGCCATGCTGGTTGCTCACATTGAAAATGGCTCCTGGGACACCAAATCAATTTAATGCTATTAAATGTTATTGTACCTGATATGAAGCCTACAGGGGTTTGGCTACTGTGCATTATGTCACTCCATGACATAATCCCTGGAGTAGGATTGGTGCGATATCCCCTTTTGAAGGCCTCTGCATGGTGTTTTCAGACCAATTTCCATCTTTCATTATGTCTGAGACAAAAGCAGGACTCCTCGCTGGAGAGGATGGGCCTCCATTCCTGTCTTGCTGTGCACCCTGATAGCCTTTGAGAGTGGTGTCATGAAGTTAATTAAACACCCGTAGCTGCATGTCTGAAGGTCTGATGGTTTGTGTAGACACTGTTTGGAACCTTGTGCTTGGGATGTGGCATCTATTTTGACTTGCAGTACATAATGGATCACTATGTGCTATTCTTCAAATCAGATGATTTGTCTATGCAAATGTTAGCCTCTGTGCACCTCTTGCTTGTCATTCCAGTTTGTTGTTGCTCTCCCAAACACCAGGACAGACAGTGTTGAATAGTGCTGACATCTTGGGCTGGGTGTGTAGCGATCTGCCAGAATGATAAACCAAGGTCTCTCAGTTCAACAATTCTGTCCCTCTCAATTGATAACAAGTGATGATAACTAGCATGTGGACAAACAGGAGGCATCGAACAATCATCCCACATGACTTGATCTGATTTTTGAGGTTTCATGTGGGTAAAATACTTTGCTCTCAATCTGGTGTCAGACAGGAGGATGCTGGATTGACCAGATGTGATGCCGCAGCATTGAGCACTCTGAGTCTGATAGGGGCCCAGCATAAAGTACAATAGCAGTGTCGGGCCTTGTTACCAGTGAGTGCAGTCTGCAGACATTATGAGACATACAGTATATTATATCACACACTGACAGCAGTGCCTATAGAAGAAGGGCCATAGGGCTGCAAGCCCATTGAAGTAATGCTCGCAGAGGTGCAGGCTGTGACCATCATGCAGAGGCACAGCTGGGGCCTGATGGATAACCAACACTGACAGACAGGGTGCATGATAATGTTGTGGAAATTTTATTAGGATGTGTATTTAATATATTGTG
Organism: Bufo gargarizans; assembly: GCF_014858855.1. Lineage (NCBI taxonomy): Eukaryota > Metazoa > Chordata > Amphibia > Anura > Bufonidae > Bufo > Bufo gargarizans. The sequence goes on from NC_058083.1 coordinate 302,659,776, forward strand.
TATTGTCATCATGTCTCTCAGTGTCAGGGTAAACCATTGGAGTGGATATCTTCCCGTGTATGTCCTGTAAAGAAACGTGCGTTTGTTGTCTCTAGTGCGCCTGATCAGCCGCTGGAGATAATGACTCTGTACTGTAAATAAACATGCATGTGGATCATAGTAACTTTATCTGGCATTGATCACTGAGCAAGGCTGGATAAAGTTCGCTCCAGTGGTAATGTTAGATTATTGTATTATTGTGTGTTTGTTAGCTGGCTATGTTATTCTAAATGATGGTGTCTTGTCTTCCTATGTCATCACTTCCTGTATGTCATCACTTCCTGTATCCTTGTCTTGGGCCAGCCCCTTTTACACCTTTTGTTAGTCAATAAAGGACGGAGACTGGGCAAGGAGGGGAAGGAGTTGCTCAGAATTTCAATCAAGATGGTAGCACTTGGGCCTGTCTCTGACTGCAGCTGATGGAAGGGGGATTTGCCTTTTTCCTTACACAAACTTTGATGCGAGCTGATTACAACTATTAATTTTTCTACAACAATAAGAATGGTAGTGGTCCCTGTGTGCCACTGTGGTTTTCATTTTGAATGGTGCTGTCCAGCTCTCGGTTTATCACCATTGAATGGAGATAAACTGCGAGAAGCCTACCGTTGTAGCTCTCTGTGGTGTGTCTGCAGTTCTCCAGAGTGTCCATGCGGTAGCTGCACCATGAATGGACCTGTACAGTCTTGGTGCAGTTTGGAAAACCGCACAGGAAAAATCCCAAACATGGAAGGCAGTTTCAGCTCAGTTTTGGAGTTGTTTTGGCATCGAATCCACGCTGGAACCCACACTAAAAAACCTCCATTTTAACATACCCTGCTGAGTGGGCCCTGGTGCCAGTGCAGATAAAAAGGCTTATTAGTTATAGTTAGGCAGCCATGGTGCCAGATTTACTGCCATTATCATGTACATAGCTAGGAACTAGCTTGCTTAGATTGGGTAGGTGTGTGTGTGGGGGGTCCTCACTACGGGTAGGGGAAGGGCAGGGGTGTGGTCTAAGGGGTGGAGCTGGATGGTTAAGGGGTCCCAACCAAATTAGTTTGTATAGGGTCCTGAAATTCCTTATGGCAGCTGGAGGCCCATCAGTCAAGCTGAGCTGGTTAGGGAGAGTCACAGTGGCAGCTCCTGTGGCGGCCTAGAAACAGATGCCAACAGCTAGGGGTCCTTTTAAAGATGGAATAAAAGGGTAAAAGTTAGTCGTGACACCAGTTGCATTTCAGCAACGAGGGACTAAGTCCCTCTATGTAGAAGGTGATGGTGGAACCCAGGTGCAGGAATGCCAGAGTGGTGTAAGGGTTGCCTATAATTTCCCTTTAGGTGTTGTGGTTGTGCACTTTCATGGTACTCCTACGTGGATACCTTGGAACCCCATGCATAGTGGTCTGTCGCTCTCTGAAGAGCAAGCAGGGCCGTCTTTACCAAGGGGCAACTGCCCCAGGCCCAGTTGCTCCTGGGAGGCCCAAGGCAGCTGCCTCTTGAGCCCTGCTAGCCACTGCCCCGGGTGTCAGGCTGTCAGCTACAAAGGGGGTGCTGCCATGCCATGCCTGCCGGCACTGGGTCCAGGCATCATACTGTGTTAGAGCTGTCACATGGCTATAAGGTCATCACAGGTCCTAGCAGGAGTGTTGCAGAAGTTAACTGTGGAGCTTTTTTGTGTGAAGATTGCATCAGAAAAAGGTGACAGGGGCTGTTATGTTAATATACTGTAAACTACTGTATAGTGGGGTGCTGTATACTGTGGGGGGGCTGTATACTGTATAGTGGGGTGCTGTATACTGTGGGGGCCTGTATACTGTGTGGTGGGCTGTATACTGTGTGGTGGGATGTATACTGTGTGGTGGCCTGTATACTGTGGGGGGGGGGCCTGTATACTGTGGGGTGGCCTGTATACTGTGGAGGGGGCTGTATACTGTGGGGGGGCCTGTATACTGTGGGGGTCTGTATACTGTGTGGGGGCCTGTATACTGTGGGGGCTGTATACTGTGTGGGGGGCTGTATACTGTGTGGGGGGCTGTATACTGTGTGGGGGGCTGTATACTGTGTGGGGGATGTATACTATGTGGGGGGCTGTATACTGTGGGAGGGCCTGTATACTAGGGGGGGCTGTATACTGTGGGGGCTGTATACTGTGTGGGGGGCTGTATAGTGTGGGGGGCTGTATAGTGTGGGGGGCCTGTATAGTGTGGGGGGCTGTATATTGTGGAGAGCTATACTGCTGTACTGTATACTGTGGGGGTCTGTATACTGTGGGTGCTGTATAGTGTTTAGTGCTATACTGCTGTACTGTATAGTGTGGGGGGCTGTATCGTGTATAGTTTGGGGTGCTGTATACGGTGAGGTGCTATACTGTGAGGTGCTGTATACTGTGGAGTGCTGTATACTGTGGGCTGCTATACTGCTCTACTATATACTGTGGGGTACTGTATAGTGTGGGGTGCTATACTGCATATTGTGTGGTGCTGTATACTATAGGGTGCTATACTGCATACTGTGGGGTGCTGGGTTGCACTGTAAGACTAGGGCGAGCTGAGCCCTGGCCTCCTTCCTGCAGAGCGGTGCCCACTTCCAGCCTGAGCCCAGCTGCCCAGAGCACTGATCCTGAGCCGCTGGAGTCTTCAGAACTGGAAGTATTTGCAGTCATTCACTGTACTCTACCAGATGTGTGGATTTTTTGTGTGTGTGTTGTGGTGGAGGGCGTGATTGCCTACTAAGGTGTGGGAAGGCGGGATCCAGGGGGCCCAAGTAAATTTTTGCCCAGGGTCCAATCAATATTAAAGACGGCCCTGAGAGCAAGGGATAATTGTTGCAGTGGATGAAGAAATTAATTTAGTCCAGACTTTGTATAACGTTGAAATCAGCTTTACTTGAATAAACTTGCATCAGAGGAACAATCTCTAAGGGGACAGGAGGGAATTTGGAAACCGCCAAGGATTGCATAGCGCTGCGGGTGCCCGTCTGTTATAGAGTATTTGGAGGGCTTTACCCTTGCGGAGTAAGTCTCCTTTGGGAGCCGCTGCTGAGTCTGGTCCTCTTTCTCTCTCCTCCCCGCTCCACTCCTACTCGGCCCAGGGAGGTTTTTTCCTTCCTGGATGTCGGCGGACCACTGCGGCCGTGTCGCATGTCTGGCTGTCGGCCCCTTGCCGGAAGCCAGGGGGAGGGGTGTGCGCCGGGATGCCAGAGTCTGTGCAGTCACGTACTTCTGGGGCAACAGTGGAGGGAAGCAGTGCTGTAAGCCGGAAGTGGGGGGGATCCTGGTTTGTGCGCCCGGTAGAGAAAAGGGTTGTGCTATATGTAAAAAGAAGCTACCCTCTGCTTGGGCAAATCCCATTTGCCAAGCATGTGTAAAAGAGAAGGTCTTATTGCTGTTACTATGAATGTATAAAGCCTGATAGAAATTTTTTATACCTTCCTCTGTTAAGCGTAAATACCCCTTTAATGAGGAAGTGACTGCCTCTTGGCATAGAGCCCCAAATCTAGATAGCCCAGTTGCCAAAATAGCTAAAAAAGCTGCTCTTACCTCTAAGGATATGGGTTCTTTAAAAGACCCAATGGATAGAAGGGTCTTTAAACCGGCTATCGCAGCTAGATCCCTTGAGGCATGGATGAAGGAGTTGGAGGATCACATTAAAGGGGGTACCTCTAGGGAGCAGTTGTTATCCTTGTTTCCTACTTTTTATAATGCCCTAGAATTTATGGCCGATGCTTTGGCTGACTCTCTAGGGTTATCGGCCAGAGCTTCTGCTTTATCCAATTCTGCCCGTAGAGCTATCTGGTTAAAAAGCTGGAACGGGAATGCTAATTCCAAAGCTAAGCTTTGTGCCATTCCGTGTCAAGGGTAATTCTTATTTGGCCCAGTCCTTGACGATCTATTTGAAAAGGCCTCTGATAAAAAAAAGGCAGCCTCCTAAAAAATCCTTCCGCCCCAGGTTTAACAGATGCAGTTTTAGGAGAAGAGAGAGTTCTAGGAAGTGTGCGGGAGCAGCAAAAAAGTCAAAAAGGTTTTCTTTTTTCCGGGGCAGAGGCCTCAAAGTAACAGCCCCAATGAAGCCAGGCCTCTAGTGGGCGGTCATCTGTCTCACTTTTCAAGTCAGTGGCAGTGATGGCCAGTTCGCCGTGTTCGCCTGCGAACACATATGGGCTGCTATCTTAAATCCCAAGTTCGGCGATGCACAAATGCGGTCTGAAACAAATGCGGTCACCAGGAGCAGAACAGACGCCCGGGGCCTTCATCGGGCTGTTCTCGGAACTGCCTGCTCCCGGTGACAGCATTTGTTTCAGACCGGCTCGCTGCGCAGGCACCGGTAAAGACTTACCTGTGCATCGCTGGACTTGGGATTTAAGATGGCAGCCCACATGTGTTCGCAAGCGAACACGGCGAACTGGCCATCACTGGTCAGTGGCAACAAATCTCCAACAGCCCTTAGATAATTTCGGTTATAAGGGAGGGCTTAAAACTTAAGTTTCAGAAGCTGCCGGCAGAAAGATTCATGATGACAGATTATCGTTCAGACCCCCCAAAACAGGCAGCCATCATTTCAGAGTTTTTTTTCCCTATTAGCAAAAAGAGTATTGGTGGAGGTTCCAAAGCAGAGGATTTTACTCGACTCTTTTTCTTGTTAAAAATTTGAATGGTTCTTTTCGTACAATAATAAACTTAAGGTGTCTGAATCGTTATCTGGTGTATGAAAATTTTTGGATGAAATACATGAGGTCAGCAGTGAACTATCTCTTACCAGACTGTTAGATGGCCACAGTGGATCTCAGGGATGCATGTTATTATGTTCCGATCCATCCCCACCACCAGAGGTTTTTGAGAGTAGCAGTTTACCTAGAGAACAGAATACTTCATGCTCAATTTCAGGCCCTTCCCTTTGGACTGTCTCAGGCCCCAAGGGTTTTCGCAAAGATCATTGCAGAGATGATGGCTCATGTAAGAGAAAGGGACTTAGTGTTCATTCCCTACCTAGACGATTTTCTTCTCCTCGCCCAGTCAGGTCTCATCTTGGAAGAACAGATTACCTGGTTGAGGGAGGTTATGGACAGGCTAGGCTGGGATATAAATATAGAAAATCCAGTTTGCGTCCAAATCAAAAGTGCAGTTTTTTTTTGGGATGATCCTAGATTCAAAATCCCAGAGGCGTCTGTTGCCCTTACACAAAGCTTGGTTAATCACGGCAGGTAGTTTCCCTGAGGGAAGCCATGTCTGTGCTGGGGCTTATGACTGCAGCCATCCCGGGGGTATAATGGGCCCAGTATCACTCAAGGCCCCTACAGCTTCATATTCTGGAGGTTTGGGACAGGTGTACACTCTCTTTGGATGTGAGGTTTCATCTATCAACCCAGACGCTGATTTCTTTGGAGTGGTGGATGAATCTACAAAATTTACAGAAGTGTTCCTTGGCACAGAGATGCGGTCCTCTGTTTTACCACGGATGCCAGCCCTTTTGGTTGGGGAGCCCATGTAGAGTTTCTTCTGCTGCAGGGGACCTGGGACTTCGGTTCTTGAACCCAAAATTTCAGAGAACTGAATGCTATCAGATTAGCATTGACTCAGAGTCTTCAGGTCATCAGGGCCAAAAATGTCAGACAATATGACAACAGTAGCCCATATTGTGACGAAACCAACCTCGCCACGGTGTTTTGGAGGGGGCTGGTTGCTAGCCTCTTGCCTCAGGATTATGGCCCATACTAACTTTAAAGAAAACAGGCCGGCCGCACAGCTTAAATCTGTCTTTGGAATTGTGTTTTATGTTATTATGCGTTCGGTTAAATTGTAGGTTATGTGAGGGCACCCAGATAGCTAATATTATTGTATTCGTGTATTCTGAGTGCCATTCACCTAATGATATGCACTCAGACTTGAGCTATCTGGGGATATGTTAAATGTCTGTGTTTGCTGGGAGGGTGTGCCATTGTGTGTTTGGGTGGTGATTCCTGTCCTGTTGTCTCCACATGTGTATTGGCGATCTCCCCTTTGTCCTGAGAGATAATTGGATTATCCCCCGGTTGTCTCTGGGGCAGAGAGGAGGAAACCATGATGCATTGTGGGGATATGTTGTATCTGTTCGGTGTGTCGCAGTCTCCATTCTGGTCCCCTGTGGGCGTGTCCACCAGATATGGACCTGCATAAATACGGGCGAGTAGCCCTCAATAAAGTGTTCCTGTTTTATCCTTCATCATGCTGAGACTGGTGTTTGGATAACTGATCAAACTGGGGGATTGCTATACGCTGAAGATTTGCTATACTCCCCTGGCATAACTACTAGCTCTTGTAAGAGCTGTTCCTGCTCTCTGGCTGTAGGAGAGGTTCACCCACTGGAGCCTGGAGCCTTGTCGTAGGTCCAGCGTGGGTGGAGGACGGTGAGACCCCAACCAAGCTGCGGCGGTTCGTGGGGTCTGCAGGGCGTACGGTGTCAAGTGGAGTGCTTGGAGTCCTCGGAAAGCACTAGGAGCATCTATCGACGGAGGTACCCGGTCGGGGTGCTAGGCGATCCGTTACATTGGTGGCAAGCAGTGGGATGGCGTCCTAGTGTGAGGAGAAGCAGCTCGGAGACACCGTTCGTGGAGTATATTGAGGGCAACGCTAGTATCCGTACAGCGCCCCTGGCTACAGCAGGATGGAATCGGCTAGTCTTCAAACAGCGTTCCACTACGAGGAGGATGATGACCCGGACTGGAGGGATGCAGTCCGGAAAGGCGTCTGGCACGAGGCCCTGGAAGATGTACAGCGTCGGCGGGGTGAGTGTCTCCCCAGTGAGGAGCAGCAGTTGCGGATGCGAGTGGCCCTGCGAATGCCCCTTCTGGGAGAGGAGCCCCTGAATGAGTGGGTGACAGAACTGGAGAGCCTGGTATGGAAGGAGCTTTGGCTAGATGACGCCTACCAGGCACTCTGGTGGTATGTGATTCGGCACTCTCCCTGGATGGCTGAGCACGACAGACCTGAGGGTGAGGATTATGATGGCCCTGGCCTGTTGTTTGAGGCCTTCGCAGAACCGGAGTTCGGAGATGCTGGAGAGTCCCGGTTCTGGGATATCTATGACTACAGAGAGGCTATGCATGATTGGGCTACAGCGAGAGAGGTGAGACAAGACCTGGCATCTCTAGTCACAAAGGAGTGGGAGCTGGAGCAGGACTACCAATACTTCTTCAGCTCAATTCGGTCCCAATATACACTGCCAGAGAGCTGGGTGGCAGTCCCAGACCTACAACCCTACAGCTGGGAAGACCCGACTGAAGTATCCCCTGCTTCAGTACCAGCTACAGAGGTAGGGGTCCTCATAGACTGGTCCTGTGAGGAACCACCACAGGCAGGTGGAGACGGGACCGAGGGCACTCCACCGGGATGCTTTGATGCTGGCCCAGACCCTCAGCAGCAGCCGGAGTTGCCAGGTGTGGATGCAGGTGATCCTAACTCGCAAATGTTGAGGGACCTCACAGACTGGTCCTGGGAGGACCCACAGATGGCAGGTGGAGATGGGACCGAGGTCTCTCTACTGGCCCTACAGGGATGCTGGGCCGCCTGCCCAGATCTCCAGCGGCAGTGCATATCACAGGGAGAGGAGACAACCGGTCTCTCTCCCCGGCGGCAACCTGAGTTCCAGGGGGAGGAGATGCGGGGTCCCTCTGCCTTACAGCAACCAGAGTCCTGGGGAGGAGAGGCAACCGGCCTCACCTTCCACCAGCAGCCGGAGATACCGGGAAAAGGGGAACACAAGCCCCTCTGCATGGGCGCAGATGAGACCGCGGGCTCGGTGCCAGTCCTACAGGGATGCTGGACAGTCGGTCCAGATCCCCATCCATCTCCGCAGGGATACCAGGAGGAGGAGGTAAGCGAGCCCTCCCCTTCCCAGCTACTTCCCAACAGAGTTCTGGGGGCAGGGGATGAGCCTGCGCTACCCACTGATTTCTTCCCAGCGGAAGAGCTGGCATCAGGGCAGAGTGCAGTCGGCCTCTGCCCTCCTCTATCCTCTTCTCCAGAGCCGGACATCCCACAGGCTACCCCAGCGGAAGTGCTGGCATCTGGGCAGAGTGCAGTCGGCCTCTGCCCTCCCCTATCCTCTTCTCCAGAGCCAGACTTCCCACAGGCTACCCCAGTGGAAGACCTGGCATCTGGGCAGAGCGCAGTCAGCCTCTGCCCACCAAGTACCTACAGCTCCAAGCTGGAGAACCACAAGGCAGCAAGGAGTCGCAGATGCCCACTCAAGAGCCAGGCCCCAAAATTCAACAGGTCCAGTATGGGGTTGTGGTTGGACTGCCAGACTAACTCAGGTACTGACCGTGAGGTCAGGTATCTGGTTAGTCTTCCCTGGAAGGGGGAGATGTGTGACGAAACCAACCTCGCCACGGTGTTTTGGAGGGGGCTGGTTGCTAGCCTCTTGCCTCAGGATTATGGCCCATACTAACTTTAAAGAAAACAGGCCGGCCGCACAGCTTAAATCTGTCTTTGGAATTGTGTTTTATGTTATTATGCGTTCGGTTAAATTGTAGGTTATGTGAGGGCACCCAGATAGCTAATATTATTGTATTCGTGTATTCTGAGTGCCATTCACCTAATGATATGCACTCAGACTTGAGCTATCTGGGGATATGTTAAATGTCTGTGTTTGCTGGGAGGGTGTGCCATTGTGTGTTTGGGTGGTGATTCCTGTCCTGTTGTCTCCACATGTGTATTGGCGATCTCCCCTTTGTCCTGAGAGATAATTGGATTATCCCCCGGTTGTCTCTGGGGCAGAGAGGAGGAAACCATGATGCATTGTGGGGATATGTTGTATCTGTTCGGTGTGTCGCAGTCTCCATTCTGGTCCCCTGTGGGCGTGTCCACCAGATATGGACCTGCATAAATACAGGCGAGTAGCCCTCAATAAAGTGTTCCTGTTTTATCCTTCATCATGCTGAGACTGGTGTTTGGATAACTGATCAAACTGGGGGATTGCTATACGCTGAAGATTTGCTATACTCCCCTGGCATAACTACTAGCTCTTGTAAGAGCTGTTCCTGCTCTCTGGCTGTAGGAGAGGTTCACCCACTGGAGCCTGGAGCCTTGTCGTAGGTCCAGCGTGGGTGGAGGACGGTGAGACCCCAACCAAGCTGCGGCGGTTCGTGGGGTCTGCAGGGCGTACGGTGTCAAGTGGAGTGCTTGGAGTCCTCGGAAAGCACTAGGAGCATCTATCGACGGAGGTACCCGGTCGGGGTGCTAGGCGATCCGTTACACATATCAACAGACAGGGTGGTACCAGGTCTCTGAGTCTGATGGCCCTAAGCCACCAGATTTTCAATCTAGCGGAGGACTCTCTCTTATCTCTTTTTGCTGTACATATAAAGCGGTAGACAACGTAAAAGCAGATTTTCTCAGCCGTCATCATCTATGCCAAGGCGAATGGTCCCTAGATCAGGTAGTTTTCAACAAGATCTCTGTTTAATGGAGTGTCCCCGAGATTGACCCGGTGGCAAAGAGGTCTAACAGAAAGGTAGGGGGGGGGGGGGGTTATTTTCTCTGTCTCCGAAAAAACAGCCAAGGGCTGTGGACGGTTAGCTCAGTCCTGGAGAAGGGGTCTTGTTTAGGCCTCCCCTCCCTCTAAAACTGTTGTCAAGAGTCCTCAAGAAGATCAGGGAAGATTGTACTACAGTCATTGTGATAGCCCCCTTTTGGCCAAGGAGGGTTTGGTTTTAGAGTTCTGCAAAATGTCAATTGGCACCCCCTGGGTTGTTCCAGTATTCCGGTGACTTCTAGTTCATGGTCCAATCATTCACACAGAAGTGGAGAGAGGGAAATTTTAAAGAGAAGGGGTCTCTCTGATGAGGCTATCACTACTCGGCTGGCCTTATTTGAATCTAAATTGGCAGGTCATCCCTGGGTTAAGAGGTTCATTACTGCAGTTTCTAAGTTATCCCTAGTTTGTAAGGTTAGGATCCCTCCCTGGGATTTAAACTTAGTTCTTTCAGCATTGACTCCAGATCCGTTTGAGACTATAGGTAGCATTTTCCCTAAATGCTCTCCCTACAGCTGGCCTTTCTCCTAGCTATTACCTCTGCTAGGAGAGTTAGTGAGATTGCTGCTCTTTCCATTGACCAGCCTTACTTAAAATTCTTGGAGGATTGGGTGGTTATTACTCCTGAACCTTCTTTTTTACCAAAGGTATCTTCCTCTTTTCACCGTTCCAAGGAGATAGTTCTACCCTCTTTCTGTGCTTCTCCAAAAAATGAGAGAGAATCAGAGTTCCATTATTTAGATGTGAGGAGATGTTTCATTCAATATCTGCAGGTCACGCAGCCCTGGAGGTCCTCCTCCCATCTGTTGCTTTCTTTTCAGGGAAGGAAGAAGGACTCTGCTGCATCTTCCCAGACTATCACTAGATGGATCAGGCAAGCTATTTTCTTAGCATACTCATCCAAGGGAGCTGTTCCACCATCAGGGTTCGGGGTTCACTCTACTAGATCAGTCTCTACTTCTAATGAAGGCCTGGGTTTTGGCCGTTAGGTACTCCATGGGTGCTGTCATAGGCGGAGAAAAATGAGATTACACTTACAGGTAATCGGTTTATGACAGCACCCGACTAATTCCCTTCCCAAAATAACAAAAATGAAAAATAAATAAATAAATAAAATGTTATCATCATATTAGGATGTGTCTTAGTTCTTGGAGAAGGACTGGAGGTAGAGGCGGTGGTCCCTCTTTTAAAGCGGTTTCTGGTTCCTGTTTCCTGTCCTGAGGAAGAGGAGGTGGTCTCTCTCCATGGGTGCTGTCATAGGCTCAAAGAAAACCAATTACCGGTAAGTGTAATCTAATTTTCCCTTTCTGCTGTACTTATCTTGGTAGTCTGACTCTGTCATTATTTTGATATATTTCTCTTTATCTTGGTCTCTTGTTTTCCTCTTTATCTCTTATCCTTCTCCAGGGAACCTTTCCTCCTGGCTTCTGAAGCTTTTGGCTTTTCTCTCTTATACCAGCAGAGCTGGTGGTACTCTGCTGGCCTTGGCTAGGCCCTTCCAGCAGGGACGAGGGCCTACAGCACACCCTTTACCTTACAGGGAGTAAGCTACTCTGCTCCTCACTAACATTGAACTCCTCCCTGCCTAGAGAGAGGGCTAGAATGGGAAGAATATGTCAATATTTCCACCATATTGACACATTACATGTTAACAGTTACATTTGCATAGAATTGCAATACACACAGTGCAGGACCTGGAATAAATACACATGATGTCACAAAGTTAACCGTAGTGGATAGCAGGGGGCACAAAGAGGTGGTAATACCACTCTGGGGTATTACACTCCCTGCTGGCTTCTCCCTACCGGGCTTTTCTAGACTACAAGGTCTCCCTCTATTTGTGTAGCTCCTGACAGGTTCCCTTTAATATGTCTTTGATTTTTGAATAGTATGTGGTTCAAACATCACTCAAAGTTGAATGTTGCTTACAGGGTAGGTCTGCTATAGGGGATGCAGGCGGAAGTAGTAGACACACAAAAGGCCCCTCTGACACATAAAATAGCAGTATTATAAATGGCTCATGGTGCATGTGGAGCCCTGTTACAGATTTGGATTTGGGTTTCATGAGTTATTCTCTGGTAATATATAATGGTATTTTAGAGTTGTTAAAGACTGACAACTGGAACATTTTCTGATGGCATACATCACATTACCCAAAAAAAACTGAAATTTATCAAGTGATCTAGAACTATGCATGCAGAAAATATTACATCACATTTGAAGAGCAATGGAGAATACTTTGACTGAGATGGATCACATGGCTGCATTAATGGTACTTTTCTCTCTAAGATGCAGGTAGATATGGCCATATGATCATACTGGGACAATTTCTCAGATTTAAAAAAAAAATCGATAGTAGTAGATTTAGTGTTAACATTATATAATCATTCATTAATCCAGAATGTGGATGAATATGAGTCACAATTAGTCCTTGAGTCCATTGAAACTGTGCTACCACACTCATGGCCCACCTCAGGGTTTGTGAAAGTACTTGTTTGATGTATCTGTTCAGCCTATGTATACTCAGAAGGGTCTGCAGAACCAACAGATGCCAAAAAGGGCAGGTATATGTCATTATACCATGTACATTGTGCGTATACATGTACATATGGTATATAAAAAATATATTCTGTATGTTTTTGTGATTATTTTTTTATTTTTTTTTGTGTGGAGACCAAGGCATGACCTATGCACTAAAGTAGAAGAAAATGGAGAAAGTGTATTTACTGTTGACCTTATGATGACTCACAGTATGGGCTGCGTTCACAACTCTATGGTGGAAACCCAACAAACTTCAATACAGTCAATGGTTCCAATAGGCGTCAGTCATGTCCTTCATGTGGCGCAGACAATGCTATTATTATTTTCATTGTTCAGCATCCATAATAGAGCAGAACTACAGATACAAAAGGCTGATTGTAACATAACAAATTCTTGATGCTTTTATCTACTTATTGCATCAGCCGCAAAGTCATTTGTTGAGTCATCCACTTGAAGCAATATATTATTTATTTTTTATAGCATCATTACACTACCTAAAATGTCTCCAGATGAATAAAATGAATAGATTTTTCCAGCTAAATTTTAAGATGGGGGTTAAAAAGCAAAAACAATAATTTGCAGAAATGTAACGATACGAAAATGCAGTGCAATTCACATAGTTATAAATAGACAAAGTGCTTCAGCTACTCTTCTAATTAGGTCTCCGAAAAATTGTGAGATCTGGGACATTATGATAACATATTATGCATGTACGAGTACTTGGAAAGACCTACAGAGATAGCAGCTTGTGTCTGACTTCTACACATGACATTTCCTGCTATGGTCTCACTCTACTAAATACTTGACCTCTCCCGACACGTCCAGTCCATGCAGAAAGGCGACCTGGCATGTGCAGTTAACTTCTGGTAATATCTAAGGGAGACATACAGTACAAACATTTGGGCATTCTTGACATTTTGTACGCCATCTATGTGCACCTTTATTAATGTGAGTCATATTTCCATACTGTGGGTTATTATAATAACATGATACAAGTAAAGTGAAGAGAATAGTAAATAATTTACAAAAAAATCTTTATCTACAAAGAAAGGACATGAAGTACTAAACAGATAACAGAGTAATACAATTCTTGGACCATCATCACTGAAAGGCTCATCCACAATTCCATGTGGAAATGTTGGTATTCATGCAGATATTTCAACTTTGGCATTTTTGATTTGTGGTCTTTCGGGGTTCATATTGTAAACTGTCATCTGTTTAGTTCATTTTCTATTATCCAGATGTTTCCTACTAATCTTGGAGAGGTAGTAACACTTTACTATCATTTCCTGTCCATTTCTTTGACACATAGAATATAATATTAAAGGTTTGCTCTAACATCACACAGCTGGACTTTTAGTTTCATTTACCCCAATTTCATTTTTTAGGGATGGAATGGATTTGACAGAATTTTTTCTAATTCTGGATTTGTGGGATTCTGGAGGCAGAAACCTGACACTGCGTGTACCTGAATGTAATACTGAGAGAATACTTCCCTCCTCTTAAAGATGCTGTATTTGAGTATCCAACACTGGAAAAGACTGCATGGTTACTTGCACAGATTTTTTGATTCATTTGCTTCCTAAATGCTGTTGTTGAATTTATGTAACTCCTTCACCTAGCTGGTTGTGCAGGAAGCCCAAGAGGAGCTATGGGAGGATGAAAGTGGTAGTGGCTCTGACAGTGATAGTTGTGTAATGGCACACAGTGCAGTCCTCACACCAATGCTCCCTGGACGCAGGGCCGATCCTAGGGTCACAGGCGCCTGGGTGCAGAAATATTTCTGGCGCCCCCACATGGGCGTGGTTATCTTACTAACTCCTCCCCTTTACAATGTTTCTATGGCAACAACTTCAGCCCCCAACTTCAGCCCCACCCCCTTGCAGTCTAGGGGCGGAGCCAAACCCGGAAGCACAATTGAGGGGCAGGGCCAGCCACCAGTAAGATAGGAAGGCTTCAGCCAACACACAAGCTTTGCAACAATATAGGAAGCTACAGAAAAGTCTTATAATATCCTCAGTGGATCTCAACCTCCCAATCCTCCACACCCTGTACAGGTCAGTGCCCCCGAAATTGCACTCACAGTTCTCCAGCAACTCTGGCAAATACCACCTATTCCGTACAGGGTGGGTTTACATCTGCGTTATGCCATTCCGTTATAGGTTCCGTTTCAAACGGAATATAACGGAATGGCCAGATGGAATGCAAAACGGAAACCTTTAAGGGTCCATTCACACGTCCGTTGTTTCTTTCCTGATCTGTTCCGTTTTTTGCGGAACAGATCTGGACCAGTTCTGTACCCATTCATTTTCAATGGGTCCTGAAAAAAAATCTGAAATTGAGCTGTCCGATTTTTTTCAGGACCCATTGAAAATGAATGGGTCCAGATCTGTTCCGCAAAAAACGTAACAGATCAGGAAAGAAACAACGGACGTGTGAATGGACCCTAAGAGGCATTCCGTTTTGCTCTGTCCTAATAGAAGTTTATGAGAAAGCATAAGGGATCAGTCTGGGTCCCCTTATGCAAGACGGACTTTGTTTTCCGTCTTGCATAACAGGAACCAGATGGATCAGTTTTGATTCCCATAGACTTTTAAGAGGACGGAGAGCAAACGGAAAGCCTCTTGCGGAGTCTGCACTGTACGAGAGAGAGATAGCAGTGGCTGTGAAGGGAAAAGTACCAGAGCACAATGACAGCCCCAGAGCCTCTCTGCTGCCTGACCAACTGTATGCTACCACAGCGCCAGCCTGCAGGACATCAGAGAGGCCTGGGGTCCACATTATAGCACCACTACATTTACTTATTATCAAAAAGCATCATACATAACCAAGCAAAAGCCAGAATATAATAAAAGACAAAAACATTAAACTACATTTATAATAAAACAATTTACTTACAAAAGAAGCGATTCAGTCGTCTGCTGTACCGTCCTCTGCTTGCTTCCACTGATTATGTGCCCTCCTTTCTGTCTCTCCTCAGTGCGCAGGCGCACTGTTATGGGGGATCTGTGGATGACAGTATGACGCACTGTTATGGGGGATCTGTGGATGACAGTATGACGCACTGTTATGGGGGATCTGTGAATGACACACTGTTATGGGGGATCTGTGGATGACAGTATGACACACTGTTATGGGGGATCTGTGGATGACAGTATGACACACTGTTATGGGGGATCTGTGGATGACAGTATGACGCACTGTTATGAGGGATCTGTGGATGACGCACTGTTAGGGGGCATCTGTGGATGACGCACTGTTATGGGGGATCTGTGGATGACGCACTGTTATGGGCATCAGTGGATGACGCACTGTTATGGGGGATCTGTGTATGACGCACTGTTAGGGGGCATCTGTGGATGACGCACTGTTATGGGGGATCTGTGGATGACACACTGTTATGGGCATCAGTGGATTACACACGGTTATGGGGGCATCTGTGGATGACACTGTTATGGAACTTATGGGGACATCTGTGGGTGACACACTGTTATGGGGCATCTGTGGATGACACTGTTATAGGTGGCCGGGGGGATCTGTGGATGACACACATATATGGCAGGCAGCGCAAGCATCTTGTGCTATATAAATGTGTCATCATCCACATATCACTTCTCCTCCCCCCCCCCCCCCCATAACAGTGTCCCACCCTATTGTAAGACGTCCGTTCCTTTATGTAAGTGAGCTATTGAGCTTGTAAATAAACTTGTGCAAAGTATATGAGTAGTTAGTAACTACTCATATAGTTTGCAGTTTGCACAAGTTTATTTACAAGCTCAATAGCTCACTTAGGGCTCTTTCACACCTGCGTTATAGTCTTCCGGCATAGAGTTCCGTCGTCGGGGCTCTATGCCGGAAGAATACTGATCAGGATTTTCCTAATGCATTCTGAATGGACAGTCCGTCCTTCAGGATGCATCAGCATGTCTTCCGTTCCGGAACGGAACGTTTTTTGGCTGCAGCAAATAGCGCAGCATGCTGCGCTTTTTGCTCCGGCCAAAAATCCGGAACACTTGCCGCAAGGCCGGATCCGGAATGAATGCCCATTGAAAGGCATTGATCCGGATCCGGCCTTAAGCTAAACGTCGTTTCGGCGCATTGCCGGATGCGACGTTTAGCTTTTTCTCAATGGTTACCATGGCTGCCGGGATGCTAAAGTCCTGGCAGCCATGGTAAAGTGTAGTGGGGAGCGGGGAGCAGCATACTTACCGTCCGTGCGACTCCCGGGGCGCTCCAGAGTGACGTCAGGGCGCCCCAAGCGCATGGATCACGTGATCGCATGTACACGTCATCCGTGCGCCTGGGGCGCTCTGACGTCATTCTGGAGAGCCCCGGGAGCCGCGCGGATGGTAAGTATGCCGCTCCCCCGCTCCCCACTACTACTATGGCAACCAGGACTTTAATAGCGTCCTGGGTGCCATAGTAACACTGAAAGCATTTTGAAGACGGATCCGTCTTCAAATGCTTTCAGTACACTTGCGTTTTTCCGGATCCGGCGTGTAATTCCGGCAAGTGGAGTACACGACGGATCCGGACAACGCAAGTGTGAAAGAGGCCTTACATAAGTTACTATCTTATCTAATATAATCTATCACTAATCATCACTATTCAGTATTCACTAACTTACTGCCTGGGACAGTCAGGAGTCAGGACTCAGTCAGGAGGACTCCAAATGTATTCTCATCACAACTTAGTACAAGCCAGTTGGCACTACTAGGGCGCAGGGGCGGGCACTGGCAGGCAGAAGCTGGTGGCGTGACTGGCGTGGCACTGGCAGCAGTGCTCCAGTCCCGCTCTTCAATATTCAAAATTGGCGGCCGGCGGCAGCGTAACTGTAACGTGACGTGACGTCACTCACTACGTTACGTCGCAGTGAGCGACGTTACGCTGCCGGCCGCCGGAAGATGGGAGGCAGTCAGGCAGAGCACGGAGGCGGAGCACAGGATGCGGAGCACGGAGGCGGAGCACAGGAGGCAGAGCACAGGAGGCAGAGCACAGGAGGCGGACTACAGGAGGCGGTCTCAGTCTCACACCTGAGTCACGTCAGTATATGTGTCGTGTGTCTGTGTCTGTTCTTTGTGTCACAGTGGGCTGGCAGGAGGCGGAGCGGAGCAGTCACAGACAGTGACAGGGGTGTGATGTGAATTGATTAGGCCATACCCGGCCGGCCGGCGGCACACCCCCGGCCCCACTCGAACCCTGAGGCTGAGGCGGCCCGGCCCACCGGGCGGTCCGGAGGTGGTTAAAAAAAAAAAAAAGTCCCGGCGGCTCGCTCGGCGCCTTTCGGGTGACAGCGCTGGGGTGCGGGGCACCCACTGCACCCCGTGTAGGATCGGCCCTGCCTGGACGTATCCTTTTCTTCCCTTGTGGCACAGCCTGGCAGTGGGGTTCCTTCCTAGGGGTAGTTGGGGTGCCCCTCAGTGTTAAGTGTTTTGACAGGTTGCAAGGCAGGAGTGTGGATGCAGGTACAAAGGCAGCGAATGGTGATGGAGTCAGTGACCAGGCCAGTTGGTGCAAATAAATAAGTCTCTCTTTACTAAAGTGCAGAATGGGGGTAGTAGTACATCCAACAATATGAAAGCACAATTTCGACAGCAGTTTACATTGCAATTCATTCCCAATAGAATTGATGGATGGGTAGCAGCAATCTTTCCAAAGTCTCTCTGCAGAGCCTTAGGCAAACAACTGAGGTTCTTATTGTATATTTCTGTAATTCTCAGGCTGAGGGGTGGAGAATTAAGATGCAGTTGGCCAAACCATCTCAAAGTGCAGAAGGGTATGTTAGCAATGTCCCCTCTTACAACAACAAAGTCTCTATTGGCCATAAACAAGTGCTTACTGACTGACTCCAGTGCATGGTCTTCTAATCTTTATTTCCCTTTCTGGAGCCCTTTTGGATGAAGTAGGTTAAGCTGTAGATGTCTTAGAGATGATAATTCTCTGGGACTCAGGCCTAGAGCAGTACCCCAGAATAGGGTACTTGCAAACTGTTCTTGTTATGTAGTGTTATTTAATATGTGAATGCCTTGTAATGTACCAGCATATTTCTGTATGGATCAGTCAAGGTTAATAATCATGACTGCCCATGTAGAAAGTTAGGTGATGGACTTAGATCCGCCTCTAGCTCAGTTAGTAATGTGCTAGTGGAGGAAGTGAGAGGAAGCTCCTTGTGCTCACTCCTCAGAGTATTACTATGGTTTTGCAGACAGAAAACCATCTCTAATTCACAGTACTCTAGAAAAAGGAAAGAACTAGAGGGTCCAGAATATGCTAGGCCGATCATTAGAGTCAGTAAGTAAGGTATTTCACCCTTGGGCGCTTTCTCGCCCATCGTATCTTAAAGGTAATGTGTCATCAGAAAATGACCTATTCTTTAAATCACATTTTTATAAATGTAATTGTTATTCTTTTCTATTCTTTCCTTGTACAATGACCTCTGCAGAGGTCACAGAGCATGCCTAGAAATCTTTCCCATAGAAGTAAGTGAGGTCCCCTCCAGACCATTGTGTCTATGGCCCATGGGGCTGCCGTATGGCAATTTTTTTTATGCTTTATAAATGTTGTTAAGAACAGCTCAGGAAAGATGTCAGAAAGATAAAAAAAAATCTGCAATGAGAAAATAAAAAGATATTACAAAAAAGGATCTGTATTAGGCTACTTTCACAATAGCGTCACGGACCTCCGGCAGGCTGTTCCGTTGGGTGAACAGCCTGCCGGATCCCTCCTGCCGCTAGTGACCGTGTGCTACCAGACTGCAGCTCCGTCCCCATTGACTAAAATGGGGGCAGGGTGGAGTTCCGGCGAGGCACGGCAGCGCACGTCAAGAGGCTGCCGGATTAAAACTACGACATGTGTAATGACCGGCGTCACGCACAGGGAGGGAAAAGGGAAAGCCCTGCCCAAGGGAGAGGGAAAGGTGGTGACCCCTGACTCACCTTGCGGCTGGCACCTGACTGCCCTGACGTCCCTAGACGGGTTCCTCACCCGTGCGGCGATCACGTGCCTAAACCCTGGCTTTCCCTAAAATGAGCCCTAGATAGTGAACGGGCCGGTGGGATCGCTAGTCCGCACCACTGACACTAAGAGGGAAACACCAGGGAGAGGACAGACAATACAGACAAACACATAAACCCAGGTGGGCGACCACAAAGGTCCAACAGGGATCCGGAGGGAAACGTTCTGGACCAACAGAGAACGCAGCAACACAGCTCCAGTGGGTCAGTATAGAAGTCCAGGCCGGAAGCTCCATATCTGGCAACCAGAGAAGTGTGAGAGGGGAATATAAGGAGGTTGGGAGTGCTGGACAAGGAACAGCTGAGGAGAAGGAGCTACGGAGCGCGCAGCCAACCACTGCGACTTCCTGACCCCGGGTATAACGGAGTCAGGCGTGGTTCTTGACACCCTAGTGACAACATGTCCGACATTTATTCCGGCAGCCTCTCGCCGTGCGCTGCTGTGCCTCGACAGAACTCATTATAGTCAATAGAGACGGAGCGGCAGTCTGGAGGCACGCGGTCACTAGCGGCAGGACGGATCCGGCAGGCTGTTCACCCGACGGAACAACCTGACGGAAGTCCGTGCCGCTAGTGTGAAAAAAGCCTTACTATCTAGTTTTAAAGGGGTTATCCGGGTTCAGAGCTGACCCCAGACATAGCCCCTTCTTCACCCATTAGTCCCATTGACATCACCGGGCTCACTGCTAGGCAGAAGTCTCTGCCTAGCATACCCATGCTGGGACCTGGTACGTCACCGGAGGCAAAGAAAAAGCCCTTGCCCTGCTTGATGCAACACAGGGCAAGGGGGAGTATCAGAACAAGAAATGCTCCAATGCTCCACTCATTCATGCTGAATGAGTGAAGAATAGGGTTCTGTCCGGGTTCAGCTCTGAAATTGTGGGTGACACATTTCCTTTAATCCCCTCACCTGAGAATTACTGCTGCCATTGCAAGAATAATACTACCAGCCTTAGATTTTGCAGAAAAAAGAGACTTTGGCGAGGTAGAGGGACAGAGTACTACAATCTCCATCCTGGCTTATATCCATAATCTTTATCTGAGAAGATTTGCTTTGTGAATTATTCGGAACTGTTTTAATACTGTTGGTTGTACTACTCTCATTCTGAACTTTAGGAAAGAGAGACATTTACCTTCTGCAACTGGCCTGCTTACTGACTCTAACACCATTCACCAGCCACTGCACCTACATATCCTGCCTTGCACCTGCACCAAACCCACACCACAAAGGGCACTCCAACTACCATCAGCCAGGAGTCCCAACATCAAGGTGTGTCCCAAGGAAAGAAAGGAGGTGTCCTCCTATCACAGCACAGCCCTAGTGAGCATCCATGTGAGGACTGTCACTGTGAATAACTGTTAAAGCTGGATCCACTACCACTCCCATCATCAGCTCCACTTCTCCTGGGATCAATGCACTAGCCCTAAGGAGTAGGTACATGTAGGTTCTCTCTCTTACTCAGCTAAGCACAGAATCCCCACTAACTAGGGGCAGACCCAGGTCCATCTCTTAGCAACCTCAAAGGGGTTGTGTCAATGTGTGTAACTCTGAAATCCATACAATACATTTCAACATTTCACTTAACAATTCAGAATTTCAATAATCAAACTTTTTTTACAATATATACGACAGCTCAGTTTTGAAAACATTTTAGACAACCCATTTAAGCTCCTGTGTCCCAATGCAAAATCTGTAATCAAACCTTTTGGGCCACCTCAGGCAAAAAAGCCTGTTTAAGACTAATACCTCTACACCTCCTATAGCTATAGCCCTAGAAAGAAGGATCAGGCATAGTTTTCAGTATGCCTTATCCTTTGTTCCCATGGGAGATAAGCTTACAACAGTCAATTTTACATGGTTATGGAGAGTTCAGAGAGATATCTGTTGGTCATGCATCAGTTGCAGGTAAGTTTCATCATCAACACTACAATTAGATGTAGCAACAAGTGTAAAATGTGAAAACTATTCGTACACAGATGATCAGTCATACATTACAGTATAAATATCTGAATTGTAAGGTTAGTGCTGCACAGGGTCCAACATTCTTGCACACATACAATGTCATTTCCTAGGGTTATCATCTTCCTTGCATAATGAGTGAAAACCTCCAAGATGATTACACCAGACACAATTCTATTGTCTGTTGTAGAAAAGGGTCGGCACTGCCAGGATAGTTGAGGTGCACGTGTCAATAGGCGGACGTCCCAACTTGCGATATTAAAAAGGAAGACCGGCACTCGTGTTGATTTTCCAATGCAATTTATTCAGTCACCTATTTTATAGCATAGTGACGCGTTTCAGCACACACTCGTGCTTTCTTCAGACTATGTGATATAGTCCTATCATTGTGTTTAATATACAATCAAGTAACAAAAAACTGAACTGACGTCATAATGTAAGGCTCCTCCCACATGGAGGCCGATACAGATTATATATTATAGATACTACAGAACATAGAAGTCAATGTAGGGCGGTCAAAATTCAGGTCCGCTGAAAATAAAACATGAATTAGAATGTAAATATCATGTGATTATTATGTGAAAGTAAACAAGAACTAGATAAAGCTAGAAATATTATAGTCACGATTGAGACCTCTTGGTTCCACCGTTTGTAGCTGGTGGATCCAATACGCTTCTCTCTTTAGAAGCAATTTGTTTTTATCCCCACAGCGGCGGGGTAGTGGCACACTTTCAATGACATAGATCTCCAGCGGTTTTTCCGCAAAGTACGCCTTAAAGCACATTTTTGTAAGATTGATAATGCCAATGATATTGATGATGACTGTATTGATCCCGAGAAGCATTCTGATCAATTAACATTGAGACAATTTGCATTAAGATTAAAAAGCCATTTTTCACCACCTAAAATATACCACCCAGTAGAAACCTTTGCCAATTTAGTTCAGCGCGATGTCAATTCTTTATTGCAACATTGTAGACAAGGTAATCTACATATGAGGCTACTTTCACACTTGCGCTTGATCGGATCCGATCATATTAATGCAGTCGGAGGCTCCGTTCAGTACGGATCCGTCTGCATTAATAACTTAGAAAAATTTCTAAGTGCGCAAGATGCCTGAGCGGATCCGTTCAGACTTTCAATGTAAAGTCAATGGGGGACGGATCCGCTTGAAGATTGAGCCATATGGTGTCATCTTCAAGCGGATCCGTTCCCATTGACTTACATTGTAAGTCTGGACGGATCCGCACGCCTCCGCACGGCCAGGCGGACAGCTGAACGCTGCAAGCAGCGTTCAGCTGTCCGCCTGGCCGTGCGGAGGCGAGGCTGAACGCCGCCAGACTGATGCAGTCTGAGCGGATTCGCTCCATTCAGACTGCATCAGGGCTGGACGGAGGCGTTCGGGTCCGCTCGTGAGCTCCTTCAAACGGAGCTCACGAGCGGACCGACGAACGCTGGTGTGAAAGTAGCCTGAGACATAATTTAACCTCAGATATATTCAAACCAGCAGATAAGGGGGGGGGGCTTGTGATTCTCGATAGGGAGTATTACATTGCAGAGATTCTAGGTCAATTAAACGACGCTGATACATACAAGATTTTACAGTCAGATCCAGTATATTCAATTAAAGATACATTACAGAAAATAGTGATGGAAGCTAGAGAGGATGGTATCATTGATATTAAATTAAGTGAATTTTTAATAAATCAGCATCCAATCACGCCGGTGTTTTACACCCTCCCAAAAATTCACAAATCCATGACAAGACCACCTGGACGCCCTATTGTAGCCTCCTCTGATTCGATCCTCTCTCCCCCAGCTATTTTTCTGGAGAAAGTCCTCACACCCCTGACTGTACAATCACCTTCCTATATACGAGACACAGGGCATTTTTTTAGTGAAATTCGCCCCCTTAAAATGGATGGAGACTGCATACTCGTTACATTCGATGTATGCAGCATCTACACCTCCATCATGAAAAAGGCTTGGAAGCAGCATCTAGATTGTTGAATGTTAGCGACTATACGACACCCCAAAAAGATTTTTTCCTGACACTTTTAAAGCTTGTGTTAGAAAAAAACTATTTATTATTTCAGGATACGTTTTTTCAACAGTGCCGTGGGACCGCAATGGGATCGAACGTCGCACCGCCATACGAGAGTGAATTTGTTTATCCTAATCCATTATATTTGAAACATTGTATACTTTGGCGTCGATTTATCGATGACGTGTTTTGCGTGTGGCGTGGCGACGTTTGATCCCTCGCAGAATTTAACCGCAACCTTAACTTTATTTGGAGCGAACTACAGTTCACCATGGACTTTGACCATTATAAAATATTCTTCCTTGATACATGGGTGATACGTAATGATGACGGCACAGTATATACCGATTTATTTATTAAAGAAACTGATCGTAACAGTTTACTTACTTTCACAAGCAGCCACCCCCCAGCAATCAAGAAAGCCATCCCTTTTTCACAATACCAACGGGTGAAAAAGATCGTCACCGATCCCGACACCTGTCAAATAAGGATGCAGGAAATGACAAGTAAATTCCTCAATAGAGGGTATCCCAAACATTTATTGGAAACCCAAAAGAAAAAACTTGATGAACCACAGGGACAGAAAACTAATAAACCCTTACATATTCCATTAGTGGTGAAATATCACCCATGGATAGAAAAAATCAGGGGTATTATTAGCAAGCACTGGCACATAGTCTCGAGATCATACCCTCAGATAGAGGCATTCCAGAATCCACCAATGATGTGCTTCAAAAGAGCGGAAAATATCCGCGATAAAATCATTAGAGCCGACATAGGTACCAATAGACCAGGCCTCAGGCAAACCACACTGACCACTCCACGTCAGGGCACATTTCCGTGTCTGAACTGCAATAATTGTTCAGTGTCATCAGAGATACCACCTTCACTCATCCCCACTCCGATGAACAAATCCCAATTAAGGGCATGTTTACATGTGATAGCAAAAATGTCATATACATTCTTAAATGTCCCTGCAGTTTACTCTATGTAGGGGAAACCACGATGCAGATAAAAGACAGATTAAGTAAACATAAATCCACCATCCACACTGAGAACTTACTGCTTCCTTTACCCCATCATTTCCATGAAAAACGACATGCAATATCCCAGTTGCGATTCCAGGTCCAGAAACAAATTGCTTCTAAAGAGAGAAGCGTATTGGATCCACCGGCTACAAACGGTGGAACCAAGAGGTCTCAATCGTGACTATAATATTTCTAGCTTTATCTAGTTCTTGTTTACTTTCACATAATAATCACATGATATTTACATTCTAATTCATGTTTTATTTTCAGCGGACCTGAATTTTTGACCGCCCTACATTGACTTCTATGTTCTGTAGTATCTATAATATATAATCTGTATCGGCCTCCATGTGGGAGGAGCCTTACATTATGACGTCAGTTCAGTTTTTTGTTACTTGATTGTAAAAATGACAAAATGATAGGACTGTATCACATAGTATGAAGAAAGCACGAGTGTGTGCTGAAACGCGTCACTATGCTATAAAATAAGTGACTGAATAAATTGCATTGGAAAATCAACGCGAGTGCCGGTCTTCCTTTTCAATATCACAATTCTATTGTCTGTCATGTGTTTGTGCACTTGTGGTGGGGTCAGCAATGACAGACTCTCAGACTTTGGGGCACGGGTGTAGCTATAGGGGAAACAGCTGCTTTGGGGCCCAAACTCAGAAGGGGCCTACCAAGGAGGAGGAATAAAAGGTTTTATTGCAAGGGCCCCCTCAATTTAATGACATTAAATACAGAGACACTGTAGGAAATAGACGGAGTGGCTGCCAGGCCTTGTCTAAGAGAGTAATCTTGATTAGCTGCAGGAGTGGGAGTTGCAAAAAATGTAAAAAAAATGTAAACATTTGCTGTGGGACAAAGTCATTTCTAGTTACGCCACTGCTATTATGAGGAGGGGTTAAAAGTCCAAACAATGCTTATTTTTCCTCATAAACACGTCATCCAGGAGAATAAAGAGCGTCCAAGTTGGGATTCACATCACGTTTTTGCCATCTGTTTAACAGATGCATAAAAAAAAATGTAAAAAAAGTATATGTTAATGTACAGATTTTTTGGGCGTGACTATACAGAGAACTTCTCTCTCACCTATTCCTGGCTCTGCCATGCTCTGACACTGACTGAGGTTCTGAGCCCTCTAACCATTCAGGTAGCCCAAGCTGAGATCTCCTCAGGCTAGAGGGAATAACTGTACTGGAGTAAGGCTACTTTCACATCAGCATTGTGCTGTCTGGTTTTGAGATCCGGCACAGGCTATTACAACGCAGCACAACGCTTCAGTTTTGTCCCCGTTCAGTGTCAATGCATTCCGTTCCAGTTCGTTGTGTTTCCACGCCGGACACAAAATCGCCGCATACAGAGTTTTGGTGCGGCACAGGAAACCGAACAAGCCGGATCTGGCACCAAAAACCATGTTAAGTCAATGTTGCCTGATCCATTTTCAGACATGGCTCCCATTGATTTACAATCGTTTTAATACCAGATCTGGTTTCTTCATTTTTCATATAATACAACCAGATCCGTTCTGAAGTTTGCTGTGGTTTTGAGATCCCGTTCTGGATCTCAAAACCATTTCTGATGTGAAAGTAGCCTAAGGGTGTGCGATGGTAGGTCCCAGTGCCAAACCTTCCTACCATTCAAGCCCACAAAGTCTGAACAAAACAGTTCTAGCAAACTACACTGTGCTGAGACAACATAGCCTTCTGGATTCTTTTGATCTCACTCAGCTGAGGACTCTAGGTGACTTTTCCACACACATTGTTACATGTGATATACACACTGTATGTGGGGTGTATGAATGTTCTGTAGAGAAAATATATTATTCCAATCCATTTGAAAGCACTCAATTCAGTCTGCTGCAATTGTTAATTCTGTTGCTAGGAGCATTCATTTCTCAAACAAAACAATCCATTGTATTCTTAGTAATTTGTTGAGCTATAGGTTTTGACATTTTGACAATGTATATCCTCCCACCATACAGAGCTATAAAACAAAACCCATGTTCCTCAAAGAAAAATGCTGAAATCTAAACATGAAATACATAAGCTCTGCAATAAATGTCTCAGAAGGCAAAACAAATGTAAGGCTTCTTAGAAATATTTGAAGCCATAAAATAGTGAAGGATCTATATAATTATGTGTTCTTGCATAGCAAGACCACATAATGTTATCTCACATATATATTATTATTATGTGTTCTTGCATAGCAAGACCACATACTATTATCTCACATATATATTATTATGTGTTCTTGCATAGCAAGACCACATACTATTATCTCACATATATATTATTATGTGTTCTTGCATAGCAAGACCACATACTATTATCTCACATATATATTATTATGTGTTCTTGCATAGCAAGACCACATATTGTTATCTCACATATATATTATTATTATGTGTTCTTGCATAGCAAGACCACATACTATTATCTCACATATATATTATTATTCTTATTATGTGTTCTTGCATAGCAAGACCACATACTATTATCTCACATATATATTATTATTATTATGTGTTCTTGCATAGCAAGACCACATACTATTATCTCACATATATATTATTATTATGTGTTCTTGCATAGCAAGACCACATACTATTATCTCACATATATATTATTATTATTATTATAGCCAAATTTGCCACCCTAACTCCTCCCACAGTTTTTACACTACATAGACAAAAATTTACCAAAACGTGCAGATTGTACCCGATCGGATTGCTATTACTTTGTGGAGCGATCCCACCCCCGGGGCCCCCGTGGCGGGCCCCGGAAGCCCCCTTTTTTCCCATAGACTTTGACAGGGTAAATTTTCAAATCGCTCCCACTCGCCAGGCTTTGACGCTAAAGTCACCAAACTTGGGTCACTTAGTCATGGAGTCAACCCGAAAATTTTGGGCACATTTCGGGGACCCCAAAAAGTGGGCGGGGCCATACAGAACCAATCAAAATCTCCCCATTGACTTTAATGAGAACTTCAAATTGCTACTCCTCCCACATTTTTAGGAGTACAAATTCCAGACTTTGCAGACTTGGTCGGCACCCACCCGAGTACCTTGCTTTTGCTTTGTTACCCGATCCCACCCTCCGGGCCCCTGGGACAGGGCCCCCAAAATCCATGTTTTTCCCATTGACTTTGACAGGGACAATTTTCAAATCGCTCCCAGTCGCACAGATTTTAAACTAAAGTCACCAAACTTGGGTCACTTAGTCATGGGGTCAACGCGCAATTTGTTAGCACATTTCGGAGACCCGAAAATGTGGGCGGGGCCACACAGAACCAATCAAATTCTCCCCATTGACTACAATGAGACGTTCAAATTGCTACTCCTCCCACAGATTTAGGAGTATAAATACCGAACTTTGCACTCTTGGTCGGCACATACCCGAGTATCTTGCTTGTGCTTTGTTAACCGATCCCACCCTCCGGGCCCCTGGGGCGGGCCCCCGAAAACCTCTTTTTTTCTCCCATAGAGTTTTATTGGAAAAATGCAAATGTTTGTCACTCATACAGCTTCGGAGTGAAACTCACCAAACTTGGGTCACTCAGTCATGGGGTCAACCTGAAAATTTCTGTCACATTTTGGGGACATTAAAAAGTGGGCGGAGCTACAAACAACCAATCAGATTTTCCCTATTGACTTCAATAAGAAACCTTTAAATTGCTGTCATTCTCACAGTATTTAAGCCAGAATACCCAAACTTGGCACCGTAGGTCATTGGGTGACTGGATTCAAAAAATAATGAAAAAGTGGGCGGAGTCTACAACGGCCAATCAAATTTCAGCCATTTGTTTAAATGGGAAAAATTCAAACTGCCGCTGCTCTTAGACTGTTAATGGCAGGTTTCCCAAACTTGGTACAGTTGGACAATTTAGGATTAGGATTAAAATTTTGAAAAGTGGGCGGGCCCAAAAACAACCAATCAGATTTCTTTCATTGATTTCAATATGGAAAAAAAAAAAATTCAGAAAATTGAAAAATGCTGCCATGATTGATGTCAGGGGCTTCAAATCGCTGAGATCAGGTCATAGATTACTTTGGATTCAAAAAATTTAAAAGTGGGCGGAGCCAACAACAACAAATCAGATTTTCCCTATTGACTTCAATGAGAAACTTTTAAATTGCTGTCATTCTCACAGTATTTAAGCCAGAATACCCAAACTTGGCACCGTAGGTCATTGGGTGACTGGATTCAAAAATTTATTAAAAAGTGGGCGGAGTCTACAACGACCAATCAAATTTCAGCCATTTATTTCAATGGCGAAATTTAAAACTGCCGCTGATCTTACACTGTTAATGGCAGGATCCCCAAACTTGGTACAGTTGGACAATTTAGGATTAGGATTAAAATTCAGAAAAGTGGGCGGGGCCAAAAACAACCAATCAGATTTCTTTGATTGATTTCAATGGGAAAATTGAAAAATGCAGAAAATTGAAAAATGCTGCCATTATTGATGTCAGGGGCTTTAAATCTCAGAAATCAGGTCATAGATTACTTCGGTTTCAAAAATTGAAAAAGTGGGCGGAGCCAACAACAACAAATCAGATTTTCCCTATTCACTTCAATGATAAACCTTTAAATTGCTGTCATTCCCACAGTATTTAAGCCAGAATACCCAAACTTGGCACCGTAGGTCATTGGGTGACTGGATTCAAAAATGTATAAAAAGTGGGCGGAGTCTACAATGGCCAATCAAATTTTAGTCATTTATTTTAATGGGGAAATTTAAAACTGCCGCTGATCTTACACTGTTACTGGCAGGGTCCCCAAACTTGGTACAGTTGGACATTTTAGGATTAGGATTGAAATTTAGAAAAGTGGGCGGAGCCAAAAACAACCAATCAGATTTCTTTGATTGATTTCAATGGGGAATTTGACATATGCAGAAAATTGAAAAATGCTGCCATTATTGATGTCAGGGGCTTCAAATCTTAGAAATCAGGTCATAGATTACTTTGGCTTCAAAAATTGAAAAAGTGGGCGGAGCCAACAACAACAAATCAGATTTTTCCTATTGACTTCAATGAGAAACCTTTAAATTGCTGTCATTCTCACAATATTTAAGCCAGAATACCCAAACTTGGCACCGTAGGTCATTGGGTGACTGGGGGAAAAAAAAATTTGGAAAGTGGGCGGGGTCTACAACGGCCAATCAAATTTCAGACATTTGTTTAAATGAGAAAAATTCAAACTGCCGCTGCTCTTAGACTGTTAATGGCAGGGTTCTGAAACTTGGCGCAGTTGGTCACTGGAGGACTGTGCCAATATATATCTCATTTTGGGGACGCTAAAAAGTGGGCGGAGCCACAAACAACCAATCAGATTCTCCCTATTGACTTCAATAAGAAACTTTTAAACAGCTGTCATTCTCACAGTATTTAAGCCACAGCACTCCACCCAGTTACTCCGCCCACTCCAGTTGTAAGCTACTGGTGGAGGCAAGAACACATCACACAATTTCCCCAGAAATTGTACCTTTTCTAGTTATTATTATTATTATTATAGCCAAATTTGCCACCCTAACTCCTCCCACAGTTTTTACACTACATAGACAAAAATTTACCAAAACGTGCAGATTGTGCCCGATCGGATTGCTATTACTTTGTGGAGCGATCCCACCCCCGGGGCCCCCGTGGCGGGCCCCGGAAGCCCCCTTTTTTCCCATAGACTTTGACAGGGTAAATTTTCAAATCGCTCCCACTCGCCAGGCTTTGACGCTAAAGTCACCAAACTTGGGTCACTTAGTCATGGAGTCAACCCGAAAACTTTGGGCACATTTCGGGGACCCCAAAAAGTGGGCGGGGCCACACAGAACCAATCAAAATCTCCCCATTGACTTTAATGAGACCTTCAAATTGCTACTTCTCCCACATTTTTAGGAGTACAAATTCCAAACTTTGCAGACTTGGTCGGCACCCACCCAAGTACCTTGCTTTTGCTTTGTTACCCGATCCCACCCTCCGGGCCCCTGGGACAGGGCCCCCAAAATCCACGTTTTTCCCATTGACTTTGACAGGGACAATTTTCAAATCTCTCCCAGTCGCACAGATTTTAAACTAAAGTCACCAAACTTGGGTCACTTAGTCATGGGGTCAACCTGAAAATTTCTGTCACATTTTGGGGGACATTAAAAAGTGGGCGGAGCTACAAACCACCAATCAGATTTTCCCTATTGACTTCAATGAGAAACTTTTAAATTGCTGTCATTCTCACAGTATTTAAGCCAGAATACCCAAACTAGGCACCGTAGGTCATTGGGTGACTGGGGTCAAAAAAAATTAAAAAGTGGGCGGGGTCTACAACGGCCAATCAAATTTCAGCCATTTGTTTAAATGGGAAAAATTCAAACTGCCGCTGCTCTTAGACTGTTAATGGCAGGGTTCCCGAAACTTGGCACAGTTGGTCACTGGAGGACTGTGCCAATGTATATCTCATTTTGGGGATGCTAAAAAGTGGGCGGAGCCACAAACAACCAATCAGATTTTCCCTATTGACTTCTATAAGAAACCTTTAAACAGCTGTCATTCTCACAGCACCCAAACTCGGCAGGGTGGGTCAGTGTGAGACAAAGGTCAAAATTTATAAAAGTGGGCGGAGTCTACACTCCACCCAGTTACTCCGCCCACTCCAGTTGTAAGCTACTGGTGGAGGCAAGAACACATCACACAATTTCCCCAGAAATTGTACCTTTTCTAGTTATTATTATTATTATTATTATGTGTTCTTGCATAGCAAGACCACATACTATTATCTCACATATATATTATTATTATTATTATTATTATAGCCAAATTTGCCACCCTAACTCCTCCCACAGTTTTTACACTACATAGACAAAAATTTACCAAAACGTGCAGATTGTGCCCGATCGGATTGCTATTACTTTGTGGAGCGATCCCACCCCCGGGGCCCCCGTGGCGGGCCCCGGAAGCCCCCTTTTTTCCCATAGACTTTGACAGGGTAAATTTTCAAATCGCTCCCACTCGCCAGGCTTTGACGCTAAAGTCACCAAACTTGGGTCACTTAGTCATGGAGTCAACCCGAAAATTTTGGGCACATTTCGGGGACCCCAAAAAGTGGGCGGGGCCATACAGAACCAATCAAAATCTCCCCATTGACTTTAATGAGAACTTCAAATTGCTACTCCTCCCACATTTTTAGGAGTACAAATTCCAGACTTTGCAGACTTGGTCGGCACCCACCCGAGTACCTTGCTTTTGCTTTGTTACCCGATCCCACCCTCCGGGCCCCTGGGACAGGGCCCCCAAAATCCATGTTTTTCCCATTGACTTTGACAGGGACAATTTTCAAATCGCTCCCAGTCGCACAGATTTTAAACTAAAGTCACCAAACTTGGGTCACTTAGTCATGGGGTCAACGCGCAATTTGTTAGCACATTTCGGAGACCCGAAAATGTGGGCGGGGCCACACAGAACCAATCAAATTCTCCCCATTGACTACAATGAGACGTTCAAATTGCTACTCCTCCCACAGATTTAGGAGTATAAATACCGAACTTTGCACTCTTGGTCGGCACATACCCGAGTATCTTGCTTGTGCTTTGTTAACCGATCCCACCCTCCGGGCCCCTGGGGCGGGCCCCCGAAAACCTCTTTTTTTCTCCCATAGAGTTTTATTGGAAAAATGCAAATGTTTGTCACTCATACAGCTTCGGAGTGAAACTCACCAAACTTGGGTCACTCAGTCATGGGGTCAACCTGAAAATTTCTGTCACATTTTGGGGACATTAAAAAGTGGGCGGAGCTACAAACAACCAATCAGATTTTCCCTATTGACTTCAATAAGAAACCTTTAAATTGCTGTCATTCTCACAGTATTTAAGCCAGAATACCCAAACTTGGCACCGTAGGTCATTGGGTGACTGGATTCAAAAAATAATGAAAAAGTGGGCGGAGTCTACAACGGCCAATCAAATTTCAGCCATTTGTTTAAATGGGAAAAATTCAAACTGCCGCTGCTCTTAGACTGTTAATGGCAGGTTTCCCAAACTTGGTACAGTTGGACAATTTAGGATTAGGATTAACATTTTGAAAAGTGGGCGGGGTCAAAAACAACCAATCAGATTTCTTTCATTGATTTCAATATGGAAAAAAAAAAAATCAGAAAATTGAAAAATGCTGCCATGATTGATGTCAGGGGCTTCAAATCGCTGAAATCAGGTGATAGATTACTTTGGATTCAAAAATTTAAAAAGTGGGCGGAGCCAACAACAACAAATCAGATTTTCCCTATTGACTTCAATGAGAAACTTTTAAATTGCTGGCATTCTCACAGTATTTAAGCCAGAATACCCAAACTAGGCACCGTAGGTCATTGGGTGACTGGATTCAAAAAATAATGAAAAAGTGGGCGGAGTCTACAACGGCCAATCAAATTTCAGCCATTTGTTTAAATGGGAAAAATTCAAACTGCCGCTGCTCTTAGACTGTTAATGGCAGGGATCCCGAAACTTGGTACAGTTGGACACTTGAGGATTAGTGCATGTAAATTCATTGGGATGCTAAAAAGTGGGCGGAGCCACAAACAACCAATCAGATTTTCCCTATTGACTTCAATAAGAAACCTTTAAACAGCTGTCATTCTCACAGCACCCAAACTCGGCAGGGTGGGTCAGTGTGAGACAAAGGTCAAAATTTATAAAAGTGGGCGGAGTCTACACTCCACCCAGTTACTCCGCCCACTCCAGTTGTAAGCTACTGGTGGAGGCAAGAACACATCACACAATTTCCCCAGAAATTGTACCTTTTCTAGTTATTATTATTATTATTATAGCCAAATTTGCCACCCTAACTCCTCCCACAGTTTTTACACTACATAGACAAAAATTTACCAAAACGTGCAGATTGTACCCGATCGGATTGCTATTACTTTGTGGAGCGATCCCACCCCCGGGGCCCCCGTGGCGGGCCCCGGAAGCCCCCTTTTTTCCCATAGACTTTGACAGGGTAAATTTTCAAATCGCTCCCACTCGCCAGGCTTTGAGGCTAAAGTCACCAAACTTGGGTCACTTAGTCATGGAGTCAACCCGAAAATTTTGGGCACATTTCGGGGACCCCAAAAAGTGGGCGGGGCCATACAGAACCAATCAAAATCTCCCCATTGACTTTAATGAGAACTTCAAATTGCTACTCCTCCCACATTTTTAGGAGTACAAATTCCAGACTTTGCAGACTTGGTCGGCACCCACCCGAGTACCTTGCTTTTGCTTTGTTACCCGATCCCACCCTCCGGGCCCCTGGGACAGGGCCCCCAAAATCCATGTTTTTCCCATTGACTTTGACAGGGACAATTTTCAAATCGCTCCCAGTCGCACAGATTTTAAACTAAAGTCACCAAACTTGGGTCACTTAGTCATGGGGTCAACGCGCAATTTGTTAGCACATTTCGGAGACCCGAAAATGTGGGCGGGGCCACACAGAACCAATCAAATTCTCCCCATTGACTACAATGAGACGTTCAAATTGCTACTCCTCCCACAGATTTAGGAGTATAAATACCGAACTTTGCACTCTTGGTCGGCACATACCCGAGTATCTTGCTTGTGCTTTGTTAACCGATCCCACCCTCCGGGCCCCTGGGGCGGGCCCCCGAAAACCTCTTTTTTTCTCCCATAGAGTTTTATTGGAAAAATGCAAATGTTTGTCACTCATACAGCTTCGGAGTGAAACTCACCAAACTTGGGTCACTCAGTCATGGGGTCAACCTGAAAATTTCGGTCACATTTTGGGGACATTAAAAAGTGGGCGGAGCTACAAACAACCAGATTTTCCCTATTGACTTCAATAAGAAACCTTTAAATTGCTGTCATTCTCACAGTATTTAAGCCAGAATACCCAAACTTGGCACCGTAGGTCATTGGGTGACTGGATTCAAAAAATAATGAAAAAGTGGGCGGAGTCTACAACGGCCAATCAAATTTCAGCCATTTGTTTAAATGGGAAAAATTCAAACTGCCGCTGCTCTTAGACTGTTAATGGCAGGGTTCTGAAACTTGGCACAGTTGGTCACTGGAGGACTGTGCCAATGTATATCTCATTTTGGGGATGCTAAAAAGTGGGCGGAGCCACAAACAACCAATCAGATTTTCCCTATTGACTTCAATAAGAAACCTTTAAACAGCTGTCATTCTCACAGCACCCAAACTCGGCAGGGTGGGTCAGTGTGAGACAAAGGTCAAAATTTATAAAAGTGGGCGGAGTCTACACTCCACCCAGTTACTCCGCCCACTCCAGTTGTAAGCTACTGGTGGAGGCAAGAACACATCACACAATTTCCCCAGAAATTGTACCTTTTCTAGTTATTCTTATTCTTCTTATTCTTATTATAGCCAAATTTGCCACCCTAACTCCTCCCACAGTTTTTACACTACATAGACAAAAATTTACCAAAACGTGCAGATT
Source organism: Bufo gargarizans (assembly GCF_014858855.1). Taxonomy (NCBI): domain Eukaryota; kingdom Metazoa; phylum Chordata; class Amphibia; order Anura; family Bufonidae; genus Bufo; species Bufo gargarizans. The sequence goes on from NC_058083.1 coordinate 302,694,321, forward strand.
GTACCCGATCGGATTGCTATTACTTTGTGGAGCGATCCCACCCCCGGGGCCCCCGTGGCGGGCCCCGGAAGCCCCCTTTTTTCCCATAGACTTTGACAGGGTAAATTTTCAAATCGCTCCCACTCGCCAGGCTTTGACGCTAAAGTCACCAAACTTGGGTCACTTAGTCATAGAGTCAACCCGAAAATTTTGGGCACATTTCGGGGACCCCAAAAAGTGGGCGGGGCCACACAGAACCAATCAAAATTTCCCCATTGACTATAATGAGACTTTCAAATTGCTACTCCTCCCACATTTTTAGGAGTACAAACTACAAACTTTGCAGACTTGGTCGGCACCCACCCGAGTACCTTGCTTGTGCTTTGTTACCCGATCCCACCCTCCGGGCCCCTGGGACAGGGCCCCCAAAATCCACGTTTTTCCCATTGACTTTGACAGGGAAAATTTTCAAATCGCTCCCAGTCGCACAGATTTGAAACTAAAGTCACCAAACTTGGGTCACTTAGTCATGGGGTCAACCTGAAAATTTCTGTCACATTTTGGGGACATTAAAAAGTGGGCGGAGCTACAAACAACCAATCAGATTTTCCCTATTGTCTTCAATGAGAACATTTTAAATTGCTGCCATTTCAACATTGTTAATGGCAGGGTTGTTAAACTTAATATATTCGGTTAATAGGTGACTAGAATTCAAATGTTTTAAAGTGGGCGGAGTCTACAGCGGCCAATCAAATTTCAGCTATATGTTTTAAATGGAAAATTTAAAAATGCCGCTTGCTCTTAGACTGTTAATGGCAGGGTTCTGAAACTTGGCACAGTTGGTCACTGGAGGACTGTGCCAATGTATATCTCATTTTGGGGGACGCTAAAAAGTGGGCGGAGCCACAAACAACCAATCAGATTTTCCCTATTGACTTCAATAAGAAACCTTTAAACAGCTGTCATTCTCACAGCACCCAAACTCGGCAGGGTGGGTCAGTGTGAGACAAAGGTCAAAATTTAGAAAAGTGGGCGGAGTCTACACTCCACCCTGTTACTCCGCCCACTCCAGTTGTAAGCTACTGGTGGAGGCAAGAACACATCACACAATTTCCCCAGAAATTGTACCTTTTCTAGTTATTCTTATTCTTATTATAGCCAAATTTGCCACCCTAACTCCTCCCACAGTTTTTACACTACATAGACAAAAATTTACCAAAACGTGCAGATTGTACCCGATCGGATTGCTATTACTTTGTGGAGCGATCCCACCCCCGGGGCCCCCGTGGCGGGCCCCGGAAGCCCCCTTTTTTCCCATAGACTTTGACAGGGTAAATTTTCAAATCGCTCCCACTCGCCAGGCTTTGACGCTAAAGTCACCAAACTTGGGTCACTTAGTCATGGAGTCAACCCGAAAACTTTTGGGCACATTTCGGGGACCCCAAAAAGTGGGCGGGGCCACACAGAACCAATCAAAATCTCCCCATTGACTTTAATGAGACCTTCAAATTGCTACTTCTCCCACATTTTTAGGAGTACAAATTCCAAACTTTGCAGACTTGGTCGGCACCCACCCAAGTACCTTGCTTTTGCTTTGTTACCCGATCCCACCCTCCGGGCCCCTGGGACAGGGCCCCCAAAATCCACGTTTTTCCCATTGACTTTGACAGGGACAATTTTCAAATCTCTCCCAGTCGCACAGATTTTAAACTAAAGTCACCAAACTTGGGTCACTTAGTCATGGGGTCAACCTGAAAATTTCTGTCACATTTTGGGGGACATTAAAAAGTGGGCGGAGCTACAAACCACCAATCAGATTTTCCCTATTGACTTCAATGAGAAACTTTTAAATTGCTGTCATTCTCACAGTATTTAAGCCAGAATACCCAAACTAGGCACCGTAGGTCATTGGGTGACTGGGGTCAAAAAAAATTAAAAAGTGGGCGGGGTCTACAACGGCCAATCAAATTTCAGCCATTTGTTTAAATGGGAAAAATTCAAACTGCCGCTGCTCTTAGACTGTTAATGGCAGGGTTCCCGAAACTTGGCACAGTTGGTCACTGGAGGACTGTGCCAATGTATATCTCATTTTGGGGATGCTAAAAAGTGGGCGGAGCCACAAACAACCAATCAGATTTTCCCTATTGACTTCAATAAGAAACCTTTAAACAGCTGTCATTCTCACAGCACCCAAACTCGGCAGGGTGGGTCAGTGTGAGACAAAGGTCAAAATTTATAAAAGTGGGCGGAGTCTACACTCCACCCAGTTACTCCGCCCACTCCAGTTGTAAGCTACTGGTGGAGGCAAGAACACATCACACAATTTCCCCAGAAATTGTACCTTTTCTAGTTATTATTATTATTATTATAGCCAAATTTGCCACCCTAACTCCTCCCACAGTTTTTACACTACATAGACAAAAATTTACCAAAACGTGCAGATTGTACCCGATCGGATTGCTATTACTTTGTGGAGCGATCCCACCCCCGGGGCCCCCGTGGCGGGCCCCGGAAGCCCCCTTTTTTCCCATAGACTTTGACAGGGTAAATTTTCAAATCGCTCCCACTCGCCAGGCTTTGACGCTAAAGTCACCAAACTTGGGTCACTTAGTCATGGAGTCAACCCGAAAATTTTGGGCACATTTCGGGGACCCCAAAAAGTGGGCGGGGCCATACAGAACCAATCAAAATCTCCCCATTGACTTTAATGAGAACTTCAAATTGCTACTCCTCCCACATTTTTAGGAGTACAAATTCCAGACTTTGCAGACTTGGTCGGCACCCACCCGAGTACCTTGCTTTTGCTTTGTTACCCGATCCCACCCTCCGGGCCCCTGGGACAGGGCCCCCAAAATCCATGTTTTTCCCATTGACTTTGACAGGGACAATTTTCAAATCGCTCCCAGTCGCACAGATTTTAAACTAAAGTCACCAAACTTGGGTCACTTAGTCATGGGGTCAACGCGCAATTTGTTAGCACATTTCGGAGACCCGAAAATGTGGGCGGGGCCACACAGAACCAATCAAATTCTCCCCATTGACTACAATGAGACGTTCAAATTGCTACTCCTCCCACAGATTTAGGAGTATAAATACCGAACTTTGCACTCTTGGTCGGCACATACCCGAGTATCTTGCTTGTGCTTTGTTAACCGATCCCACCCTCCGGGCCCCTGGGGCGGGCCCCCGAAAACCTCTTTTTTTCTCCCATAGAGTTTTATTGGAAAAATGCAAATGTTTGTCACTCATACAGCTTCGGAGTGAAACTCACCAAACTTGGGTCACTCAGTCATGGGGTCAACCTGAAAATTTCTGTCACATTTTGGGGACATTAAAAAGTGGGCGGAGCTACAAACAACCAATCAGATTTTCCCTATTGACTTCAATAAGAAACCTTTAAATTGCTGTCATTCTCACAGTATTTAAGCCAGAATACCCAAACTTGGCACCGTAGGTCATTGGGTGACTGGATTCAAAAAATAATGAAAAAGTGGGCGGAGTCTACAACGGCCAATCAAATTTCAGCCATTTGTTTAAATGGGAAAAATTCAAACTGCCGCTGCTCTTAGACTGTTAATGGCAGGTTTCCCAAACTTGGTACAGTTGGACAATTTAGGATTAGGATTAAAATTTTGAAAAGTGGGCGGGGCCAAAAACAACCAATCAGATTTCTTTCATTGATTTCAATATGGAAAAAAAAAATTCAGAAAATTGAAAAATGCTGCCATGATTGATGTCAGGGGCTTCAAATCGCTGAAATCAGGTGATAGATTACTTTGGATTCAAAAATTTAAAAAGTGGGCGGAGCCAACAACAACAAATCAGATTTTCCCTATTGACTTCAATGAGAAACTTTTAAATTGCTGTCATTCTCACAGTATTTAAGCCAGAATACCCAAACTTGGCACCGTAGGTCATTGGGTGACTGGATTCAAAAAATAATGAAAAAGTGGGCGGAGTCTACAACGGCCAATCAAATTTCAGCCATTTGTTTAAATGGGAAAAATTCAAACTGCCGCTGCTCTTAGACTGTTAATGGCAGGTTTCCCAAACTTGGTACAGTTGGACAATTTAGGATTAGGATTAAAATTTTGAAAAGTGGGCGGGGCCAAAAACAACCAATCAGATTTCTTTCATTGATTTCAATATGGAAAAAAAAAAATTCAGAAAATTGAAAAATGCTGCCATGATTGATGTCAGGGGCTTCAAATCGCTGAGATCAGGTCATAGATTACTTTGGATTCAAAAATTTAAAAGTGGGCGGAGCCAACAACAACAAATCAGATTTTCCCTATTGTACTTCAATGAGAAAATTTTAAATTGCTGCCATTCTCACATTGTTAATGGCAGGGTTGTTAAACTTAATATATTCGGTAATAGGGTGACTAGAATTCAAAATGTTTTAAAAGTGGGCGGGGTCTACAACGGCCAATCAAATTTCAGCTATATGTTTAATGGGAAAATTTAAAACTGCCGCTGCTCTTAGACTGTTAATGGCAGGATCCCCAAACTTGGTACAGTTGGACAATTTAGGATTAGGATTAAAATTCAGAAAAGTGGGCGGGGCCAAAAACAACCAATCAGATTTTCCCTATTGACTTCAATAAGAAACCTTTAAACAGCTGTCATTCTCACAGCACCCAAACTCGGCAGGGTGGGTCAGTGTGAGACAAAGGTCAAAATTTATAAAAGTGGGCGGAGTCTACACTCCACCCAGTTACTCCGCCCACTCCAGTTGTAAGCTACTGGTGGAGGCAAGAACACATCACACAATTTCCCCAGAAATTGTACCTTTTCTAGTTATTATTATTCTTATTATAGCCAAATTTGCCACCCTAACTCCTCCCACAGTTTTTACACTACATAGACAAAAATTTACCAAAACGTGCAGATTGTACCCGATCGGATTGCTATTACTTTGTGGAGCGATCCCACCCCCGGGGCCCCCGTGGCGGGCCCCGGAAGCCCCCTTTTTTCCCATAGACTTTGACAGGGTAAATTTTCAAATCGCTCCCACTCGCCAGGCTTTGACGCTAAAGTCACCAAACTTGGGTCACTTAGTCATGGAGTCAACCCGAAAATTTTGGGCACATTTCGGGGACCCCAAAAAGTGGGCGGGGCCACACAGAACCAATCAAAATCTCCCCATTGACTTTAATGAGACCTTCAAATTGCTACTTCTCCCACATTTTTAGGAGTACAAATTCCAAACTTTGCAGACTTGGTCGGCACCCACCCAAGTACCTTGCTTTTGCTTTGTTACCCGATCCCACCCTCCGGGCCCCTGGGACAGGGCCCCCAAAATCCACGTTTTTCCCATTGACTTTGACAGGGACAATTTTCAAATCTCTCCCAGTCGCACAGATTTTAAACTAAAGTCACCAAACTTGGGTCACTTAGTCATGGGGTCAACCTGAAAATTTCTGTCACATTTTGGGGGACATTAAAAAGTGGGCGGAGCTACAAACCACCAATCAGATTTTCCCTATTGACTTCAATGAGAAACTTTTAAATTGCTGTCATTCTCACAGTATTTAAGCCAGAATACCCAAACTAGGCACCGTAGGTCATTGGGTGACTGGGGTCAAAAAAAATTAAAAAGTGGGCGGGGTCTACAACGGCCAATCAAATTTCAGCCATTTGTTTAAATGGGAAAAATTCAAACTGCCGCTGCTCTTAGACTGTTAATGGCAGGGTTCCCGAAACTTGGCACAGTTGGTCACTGGAGGACTGTGCCAATGTATATCTCATTTTGGGGATGCTAAAAAGTGGGCGGAGCCACAAACAACCAATCAGATTTTCCCTATTGACTTCAATAAGAAACCTTTAAACAGCTGTCATTCTCACAGCACCCAAACTCGGCAGGGTGGGTCAGTGTGAGACAAAGGTCAAAATTTATAAAAGTGGGCGGAGTCTACACTCCACCCAGTTACTCCGCCCACTCCAGTTGTAAGCTACTGGTGGAGGCAAGAACACATCACACAATTTCCCCAGAAATTGTACCTTTTCTAGTTATGTGTTCTTGCATAGCAAGACCACATACTATTATCTCACATATATATTATTATTATGTGTTCTTGCATAGCAAGACCACATATGTTATCTCACATATATATTATTTTATTATTATTATTATTATAGCCAAATTTGCCACCCTAACTCCTCCCACAGTTTTTACACTACATAGACAAAAATTTACCAAAACGTGCAGATTGTACCCGATCGGATTGCTATTACTTTGTGGAGCGATCCCACCCCCGGGGCCCCCGTGGCGGGCCCCGGAAGCCCCCTTTTTTCCCATAGACTTTGACAGGGTAAATTTTCAAATCGCTCCCACTCGCCAGGCTTTGACGCTAAAGTCACCAAACTTGGGTCACTTAGTCATGGAGTCAACCCGAAAATTTTGGGCACATTTCGGGGACCCCAAAAAGTGGGCGGGGCCACACAGAACCAATCAAAATCTCCCCATTGACTTTAATGAGACCTTCAAATTGCTACTTCTCCCACATTTTTAGGAGTACAAATTCCAAACTTTGCAGACTTGGTCGGCACCCACCCAAGTACCTTGCTTTTGCTTTGTTACCCGATCCCACCCTCCGGGCCCCTGGGACAGGGCCCCCAAAATCCACGTTTTTCCCATTGACTTTGACAGGGACAATTTTCAAATCTCTCCCAGTCGCACAGATTTTAAACTAAAGTCACCAAACTTGGGTCACTTAGTCATGGGGTCAACCTGAAAATTTCTGTCACATTTTGGGGGACATTAAAAAGTGGGCGGAGCTACAAACCACCAATCAGATTTTCCCTATTGACTTCAATGAGAAACTTTTAAATTGCTGTCATTCTCACAGTATTTAAGCCAGAATACCCAAACTAGGCACCGTAGGTCATTGGGTGACTGGGGTCAAAAAAAATTAAAAAGTGGGCGGGGTCTACAACGGCCAATCAAATTTCAGCCATTTGTTTAAATGGGAAAAATTCAAACTGCCGCTGCTCTTAGACTGTTAATGGCAGGGTTCCCGAAACTTGGCACAGTTGGTCACTGGAGGACTGTGCCAATGTATATCTCATTTTGGGGATGCTAAAAAGTGGGCGGAGCCACAAACAACCAATCAGATTTTCCCTATTGACTTCAATAAGAAACCTTTAAACAGCTGTCATTCTCACAGCACCCAAACTCGGCAGGGTGGGTCAGTGTGAGACAAAGGTCAAAATTTATAAAAGTGGGCGGAGTCTACACTCCACCCAGTTACTCCGCCCACTCCAGTTGTAAGCTACTGGTGGAGGCAAGAACACATCACACAATTTCCCCAGAAATTGTACCTTTTCTAGTTATTCTTATTCTTATTATAGCCAAATTTGCCACCCTAACTCCTCCCACAGTTTTTACACTACATAGACAAAAATTTACCAAAACGTGCAGATTGTACCCGATCGGATTGCTATTACTTTGTGGAGCGATCCCACCCCCGGGGCCCCCGTGGCGGGCCCCGGAAGCCCCCTTTTTTCCCATAGACTTTGACAGGGTAAATTTTCAAATCGCTCCCACTCGCCAGGCTTTGACGCTAAAGTCACCAAACTTGGGTCACTTAGTCATGGAGTCAACCCGAAAACTTTGGGCACATTTCGGGGACCCCAAAAAGTGGGCGGGGCCACACAGAACCAATCAAAATCTCCCCATTGACTTTAATGAGACCTTCAAATTGCTACTTCTCCCACATTTTTAGGAGTACAAATTCCAAACTTTGCAGACTTGGTCGGCACCCACCCAAGTACCTTGCTTTTGCTTTGTTACCCGATCCCACCCTCCGGGCCCCTGGGACAGGGCCCCCAAAATCCACGTTTTTCCCATTGACTTTGACAGGGACAATTTTCAAATCTCTCCCAGTCGCACAGATTTTAAACTAAAGTCACCAAACTTGGGTCACTTAGTCATGGGGTCAACCTGAAAATTTCTGTCACATTTTGGGGGACATTAAAAAGTGGGCGGAGCTACAAACCACCAATCAGATTTTCCCTATTGACTTCAATGAGAAACTTTTAAATTGCTGTCATTCTCACAGTATTTAAGCCAGAATACCCAAACTAGGCACCGTAGGTCATTGGGTGACTGGGGTCAAAAAAAATTAAAAAGTGGGCGGGGTCTACAACGGCCAATCAAATTTCAGCCATTTGTTTAAATGGGAAAAATTCAAACTGCCGCTGCTCTTAGACTGTTAATGGCAGGGTTCCCGAAACTTGGCACAGTTGGTCACTGGAGGACTGTGCCAATGTATATCTCATTTTGGGGATGCTAAAAAGTGGGCGGAGCCACAAACAACCAATCAGATTTTCCCTATTGACTTCAATAAGAAACCTTTAAACAGCTGTCATTCTCACAGCACCCAAACTCGGCAGGGTGGGTCAGTGTGAGACAAAGGTCAAAATTTATAAAAGTGGGCGGAGTCTACACTCCACCCAGTTACTCCGCCCACTCCAGTTGTAAGCTACTGGTGGAGGCAAGAACACATCACACAATTTCCCCAGAAATTGTACCTTTTCTAGTTATTATTATTCTTATTATAGCCAAATTTGCCACCCTAACTCCTCCCACAGTTTTTACACTACATAGACAAAAATTTACCAAAACGTGCAGATTGTACCCGATCGGATTGCTATTACTTTGTGGAGCGATCCCACCCCCGGGGCCCCCGTGGCGGGCCCCGGAAGCCCCCTTTTTTCCCATAGACTTTGACAGGGTAAATTTTCAAATCGCTCCCACTCGCCAGGCTTTGACGCTAAAGTCACCAAACTTGGGTCACTTAGTCATGGAGTCAACCCGAAAACTTTGGGCACATTTCGGGGACCCCAAAAAGTGGGCGGGGCCACACAGAACCAATCAAAATCTCCCCATTGACTTTAATGAGACCTTCAAATTGCTACTTCTCCCACATTTTTAGGAGTACAAATTCCAAACTTTGCAGACTTGGTCGGCACCCACCCAAGTACCTTGCTTTTGCTTTGTTACCCGATCCCACCCTCCGGGCCCCTGGGACAGGGCCCCCAAAATCCACGTTTTTCCCATTGACTTTGACAGGGACAATTTTCAAATCTCTCCCAGTCGCACAGATTTTAAACTAAAGTCACCAAACTTGGGTCACTTAGTCATGGGGTCAACCTGAAAATTTCTGTCACATTTTGGGGGACATTAAAAAGTGGGCGGAGCTACAAACCACCAATCAGATTTTCCCTATTGACTTCAATGAGAAACTTTTAAATTGCTGTCATTCTCACAGTATTTAAGCCAGAATACCCAAACTAGGCACCGTAGGTCATTGGGTGACTGGGGTCAAAAAAAATTAAAAAGTGGGCGGGGTCTACAACGGCCAATCAAATTTCAGCCATTTGTTTAAATGGGAAAAATTCAAACTGCCGCTGCTCTTAGACTGTTAATGGCAGGGTTCCCGAAACTTGGCACAGTTGGTCACTGGAGGACTGTGCCAATGTATATCTCATTTTGGGGATGCTAAAAAGTGGGCGGAGCCACAAACAACCAATCAGATTTTCCCTATTGACTTCAATAAGAAACCTTTAAACAGCTGTCATTCTCACAGCACCCAAACTCGGCAGGGTGGGTCAGTGTGAGACAAAGGTCAAAATTTATAAAAGTGGGCGGAGTCTACACTCCACCCAGTTACTCCGCCCACTCCAGTTGTAAGCTACTGGTGGAGGCAAGAACACATCACACAATTTCCCCAGAAATTGTACCTTTTCTAGTTATTATTATTATTATTATAGCCAAATTTGCCACCCTAACTCCTCCCACAGTTTTTACACTACATAGACAAAAATTTACCAAAACGTGCAGATTGTACCCGATCGGATTGCTATTACTTTGTGGAGCGATCCCACCCCCGGGGCCCCCGTGGCGGGCCCCGGAAGCCCCCTTTTTTCCCATAGACTTTGACAGGGTAAATTTTCAAATCGCTCCCACTCGCCAGGCTTTGACGCTAAAGTCACCAAACTTGGGTCACTTAGTCATGGAGTCAACCCGAAAATTTTGGGCACATTTCGGGGACCCCAAAAGTGGGCGGGGCCACACAGAACCAATCAAAATCTCCCCATTGACTTTAATGAGACCTTCAAATTGCTACTCCTCCCACATTTTTAGGAGTACAAATTCCAAACTTTGCAGACTTGGTCGGCACCCACCCGAGTACCTTGCTTTTGCTTTGTTACCCGATCCCACCCTCCGGGCCCCTGGGACAGGGCCCCCAAAATCCACGTTTTTCCCATTGACTTTGACAGGGACAATTTTCAAATCGCTCCCAGTCGCACAGATTTTAAACTAAAGTCACCAAACTTGGGTCACTTAGTCATGGGGTCAACCTGAAAATTTCTGTCACATTTTGGGGGACATTAAAAAGTGGGCGGAGCTACAAACCACCAATCAGATTTTCCCTATTGACTTCAATGAGAAACTTTTAAATTGCTGTCATTCTCACAGTATTTAAGCCAGAATACCCAAACTAGGCACCGTAGGTCATTGGGTGACTGGATTCAAAAATTAATGAAAAAGTGGGCGGAGTCTACAACGGCCAATCAAATTTCAGCCATTTGTTTAAATGGGAAAAATTCAAACTGCCGCTGCTCTTAGACTGTTAATGGCAGGTTTCCCCAAACGTGGTACAGTTGGACAATTTAGGATTAGGATTAAAATTTTGAAAAGTGGGCGGGGCCAAAAACAACCAATCAGATTTCTTTCATTGATTTCAATGTGGAAAAAAAAAAATGCAGAAAATTGAAAAATGCTTCCATGATTGATGTCAGGGGCTTCAAATCTCTGAAATCAGGTGATAGATTAATTTGGATTCAAAAATTTAAAAAGTGGGCGGAGCCAACAACAACAAATCAGATTTTCCCTATTGACTTCAATGAGAAACCTTTAAATTGCTGTCATTCTCACAATATTTAAGTCAGAATACCCAAACTTGGCACCGTAGGTCATTGGGTGACTGGGGTCAAAAAAAATTAAAAAGTGGGCGGGGTCTACAACGGCCAATCAAATTTCAGCCATTTGTTTAAATGGGAAAAATTCAAACTGCCGCTGCTCTTAGACTGTTAATGGCAGGGTTCCGAAACTTGGCACAGTTGGTCACTGGAGGACTGTGCCAATGTATATCTCATTTTGGGGATGCTAAAAAGTGGGCGGAGCCACAAACAACCAATCAGATTTTCCCTATTGACTTCAATAAGAAACCTTTAAACAGCTGTCATTCTCACAGCACCCAAACTCGGCAGGGTGGGTCAGTGTGAGACAAAGGTCAAAATTTATAAAAGTGGGCGGAGTCTACACTCCACCCAGTTACTCCGCCCACTCCAGTTGTAAGCTACTGGTGGAGGCAAGAACACATCACACAATTTCCCCAGAAATTGTACCTTTTCTAGTTATTATTATTATTATTATAGCCAAATTTGCCACCCTAACTCCTCCCACAGTTTTTACACTACATAGACAAAAATTTACCAAAACGTGCAGATTGTACCCGATCGGATTGCTATTACTTTGTGGAGCGATCCCACCCCCGGGGCCCCCGTGGCGGGCCCCGGAAGCCCCCTTTTTTCCCATAGACTTTGACAGGGTAAATTTTCAAATCGCTCCCACTCGCCAGGCTTTGACGCTAAAGTCACCAAACTTGGGTCACTTAGTCATGGAGTCAACCCGAAAACTTTTGGGCACATTTCGGGGACCCCAAAAAGTGGGCGGGGCCACACAGAACCAATCAAAATCTCCCCATTGACTTTAATGAGACCTTCAAATTGCTACTTCTCCCACATTTTTAGGAGTACAAATTCCAAACTTTGCAGACTTGGTCGGCACCCACCCAAGTACCTTGCTTTTGCTTTGTTACCCGATCCCACCCTCCGGGCCCCTGGGACAGGGCCCCCAAAATCCACGTTTTTCCCATTGACTTTGACAGGGACAATTTTCAAATCTCTCCCAGTCGCACAGATTTTAAACTAAAGTCACCAAACTTGGGTCACTTAGTCATGGGGTCAACCTGAAAATTTCTGTCACATTTTGGGGGACATTAAAAAGTGGGCGGAGCTACAAACCACCAATCAGATTTTCCCTATTGACTTCAATGAGAAACTTTTAAATTGCTGTCATTCTCACAGTATTTAAGCCAGAATACCCAAACTAGGCACCGTAGGTCATTGGGTGACTGGGGTCAAAAAAAATTAAAAAGTGGGCGGGGTCTACAACGGCCAATCAAATTTCAGCCATTTGTTTAAATGGGAAAAATTCAAACTGCCGCTGCTCTTAGACTGTTAATGGCAGGGTTCCCGAAACTTGGCACAGTTGGTCACTGGAGGACTGTGCCAATGTATATCTCATTTTGGGGATGCTAAAAAGTGGGCGGAGCCACAAACAACCAATCAGATTTTCCCTATTGACTTCAATAAGAAACCTTTAAACAGCTGTCATTCTCACAGCACCCAAACTCGGCAGGGTGGGTCAGTGTGAGACAAAGGTCAAAATTTATAAAAGTGGGCGGAGTCTACACTCCACCCAGTTACTCCGCCCACTCCAGTTGTAAGCTACTGGTGGAGGCAAGAACACATCACACAATTTCCCCAGAAATTGTACCTTTCTAGTTATTCTATTCTTATTATAGCCAAATTTGCCACCCTAACTCCTCCCACAGTTTTTACACTACATAGACAAAAATTTACCAAAACGTGCAGATTGTACCCGATCGGATTGCTATTACTTTGTGGAGCGATCCCACCCCCGGGGCCCCCGTGGCGGGCCCCGGAAGCCCCCTTTTTTCCCATAGACTTTGACAGGGTAATTTTCAAATCGCTCCCACTCGCCAGGCTTTGACGCTAAAGTCACCAAACTTGGGTCACTTAGTCCATGGAGTCAACCCGAAAACTTTGGGCACATTCGGGGACCCCAAAAAGTGGGCGGGGCCACACAGAACCAATCAAAATCCCCATTGACTTTAATGAGACTTTCAAATGCTACTCCTCCCACATTTTTAGGAGTACAAATTCCAGACTTTGCAGACTTGGTCGGCACCCACGAGTACCTTGCTTTGCTTTGT